>NC_092421.1:84260820-84495820 GCF_040894005.1 Engystomops pustulosus
AGAGAGCTGCTGCTGGTCAGGGAAAGCGTTAGGGTGTTCTATTAGCTTACTGTTAGGCAGGAGTGATTCTCAAAGAACCCAACAGCCCTTCTTAGGGCTACAATAACGTTCTACTTTTTTTATTTTAATTTGCATCTTTTATCATTTTGTGAGGAATTAGCAGGGGGACTTGCTACCGTTGTGTTTAGCTCTTAGTGGCACACATATCCATAGCAAAGACCGAAGTGGGAAAATTCAGTAGGGGTTGGATTTCTATTAGGCAATAACTCAGTGTCATCTCATCTGGCATAGTAGTGTGCTTCCTTTGATACTTGGCTAGAAAATAGCCATAGGAGAATACAAACAGCTTCTTGAAGCCTACAGTAGCGTTCTATATATTTGATTTCTGGTTGATCTGCTGGTGGCTTTAGTTTCTGCAGTGCATGTACTTGCCAATTCTGAGCAATTTGTAGTGAGACTTGCGACCGCTGTGTTCTGCGCTTAGTGGCGCACATATCCATAGCAAAGGCTGAAGTGGGAAAATTCAGTAGGGGTTGGATTTCTATTAGGCACTAACTCAGTGTCATCTCATCTGGCATAGTAGTGTGCTTCCTTTGATACTTGGCTAGAAAATAGCCATAGGAGAATACAAATAGCTTCTTGAAGCCTACAGTAGCGTTCTATATATTTGATTTCTGGTTGATCTGCTGGTGGCTGTAGTTTCTGCAGTGCATGTACTTGCCAATTCTGAGCAATTTGTAGTGAGACTTGCGACCGCTGTGTTCTGCGCTTAGTGGCGCACATATCCATAGCAAAGGCTGAAGTGGGAAAATTCAGTAGGGGTTGGATTTCTATTAGGCACTAACTCAGTGTCATCTCATCTGGCATAGTAGTGTGCTTCCTTTGATACTTGGCTAGAAAATAGCCATAGGAGAATACAAATAGCTTCTTGAAGCCTACAGTAGCGTTCTATATATTTGATTTCTGGTTGATCTGCTGGTGGCTGTAGTTTCTGCAGTGCATGTACTTGCCAATTCTGAGCAATTTGTAGTGAGACTTGCGACCGCTGTGTTCTGCGCTTAGTGGCGCACATATCCATAGCAAAGGCTGAAGTGGGAAAATTCAGTAGGGGTTGGATTTCTATTAGGCACTAACTCAGTGTCATCTCATCTGGCATAGTAGTGTGCTTCCTTTGATACTTGGCTAGAAAATAGCCATAGCAATAGGATAGGATTGTTTGGTTCTAAAAACTCAAAAAAAAACAAAAAACACAAAAAAAAACAAAAAACACAAAAAAACACAAAAAAAAACAAAAAAAAAGTAAAAAAAAAAAAAAAGTTATAACTCTCATTTTAAAAATGTTTAACCCCAGGGCTAGGGGTAGAGGACGAGGGCGGGGACGTGGGCGTCCAACTACTGCAGGGGTCAGAGGCCGTGGTCCTGGGCGGGGTGAGACACCACCTGCTGATGAGGGAGCAGGGGAACGCCGCAGAGCTACACTCCCTAGGTTCATCATGTCTGAAGTTACTGGGACTCGTGGTAGAGCACTGTTGAGGCCAGAACAGTGCGAACAGGTGATGTCGTGGATTGCTGACAATGCTTCGAGCAATTTGTCCACCACCAGTCAGTCTTCCACGCAGTCCACCCATGTCACCGAAATCCCCACTCCTCCAGCTCCTGCACCTCAGCCTCCTCCCCCCCAGTCTGCCCCCTCCCAGGAAAATTTGCCATTTGAACCGGCATACTCTGAGGAACTGTTTTCTGGACCCTTCCCACAGTCACAAACCACTTGTCCGGTTGCTGCTGAGCAATTTTCCGATGCCCAGGTTTTCCACCAGTCACAGTCTGTGGGTGATGATGACCTTCTTGACGTAGTGGAAGTGTGTAAAGAGGTGTCCGACGATGAGGAGACACGGTTGTCAGACAGTGGGGAAGTTGTTGTCAGGGCAGGAAGTCCGAGGGGGGAGCAGACTGAGGGATCGGAGGATGATGAGGTGACAGACCCAAGCTGGGTTGAGAGACCGGGTGAACACAGTGCTTCTGAGACGGAGGAGAGTCCTCGACCTGAACAGGTTGGAAGAGGCAGTGGTGGGGCCAGACGGAGAGGCAGGGCCAGAGCTGGTGCATCAGCGCCACTGTCAACTAGTGAAGCTCCCGTGGTGAGGGCTCTTGCGGCGAGGGCTAGATCTTCAGAAGTGTGGAGGTTCTTTAAGGAAACACCGGATGACCGACGGACTGTGGTGTGCAACATTTGCCAAACCAGGCTCAGCAGGGGTTCCACCACTACTAGCTTAACTACCACCAGTATGCGCAGGCATATGAATGCTAAGCACCCCACTCAGTGGCAACAAGCCCGTTCACCTCCGGCCGTGCACACCACTGCTCCTTCCCCTGTGTCAGCTGCTAGTCAGCCCCCTGCCCAGGACCCTGCCACAAAAACCCCATCGTCGCCTCCACGATCCTCCACAGCATCCACCAGCGTTCAGCTCTCCATACCCCAGACGCTGGAGCGGAAACGCAAATATAGTGCAACCCACCCGCACGCCCAAGCCCTTAATGTGCACATCTCCAGATTGCTTAGCCTGGAGATGCTGCCCTATAGGCTAGTAGAGACCGAGGCCTTTCGCAACCTCATGGCGGCGGCCGCCCCTCGGTATTCGGTCCCCAGCCGCCACTACTTTTCCCGATGTGCCGTCCCAGCCCTGCACCAGCACGTGTCAGACAACATCATCCGTGCCCTGACCAACGCCGTTTCTGACAAGGTCCACCTGACCACGGACACGTGGACGAGTGCTGCCGGGCAGGGCCACTATATATCGCTGACGGCACATTGGGTTAACTTGGTGGAGGCTGGGACCGAGTCTGACCCTGGGGCTGCTCATATACTGCCGACGCCGAGGATTGCGGGGCCTACCTCGGTCCAGGTGTTTCAGGCCTACTATGCCTCCTCCTCCTCCCACCCCTCCTCCACCTCCTCCTCCGAACTACCATCCGTGGGCACGGCGCCATCAGTCGGTAGCTCTAGGCACAGCAGCAGTGCCGTCGCTAAGCGACAGCAGGCGGTGCTCAAACTGCTGAGCCTAGGCGACAAAAGGCACACCGCCCAAGAGCTATTACAGGGCATCACGGCGCAGACTGATCTGTGGCTGGCACCGCTGAACCTCAAGCCGGGAATGGTTGTGTGTGACAACGGCCGTAACCTGGTGGCGGCTCTGCAACTCGGCAGACTGACACATGTGCCATGCCTGGCCCATGTGTTAAATCTGATAGTGCAGCGTTTCCTCAAGACATACCCCAATCTGTCTGATTTGCTCACGAAGGTGCGCCGCATCTGTGCGCATTTCAGGAAGTCCAGCCCAGATGCTGCCACTCTCAGGGCAGCGCAGCGCCGCCTCCAACTGCCCGCTCACCGACTGTTGTGCGACGTGCCCACGAGGTGGAATTCAACACTGACCATGTTATCCAGAGTTTACCAGCAGCGCAGAGCGATTGTAGACTGCCAGATGTCAACTTCCACCAGAACTGGTAGTCAGGTCAGTCAGCTTCCTCAAGTCTACAATGAGGAGTGGACGTGGATGTCTGATATCTGTCAGGTGCTGAGTAACTTTGAGGAGTCAACACAGATGGTCAGTGGCGATGCCGCCATCATCAGCCTCACCATCCCGCTGCTTGGCCTGTTGAAAAACTCTCTGGTCAGCATGAAGTCGGAAGCTTTGCGCTCGTCACAAGAGACGGGGGAAGAATATTCCCTTGTTGATAGCCAAAGCACCCTGAGGTCTGTTTCTCAGCGCATATCGGAGGAGGTGGAGGTGGAGGAGGATGAGGAGGAAGAGGAGGAGAATGTTGGCGAGACACAAGAGGGGACCATTGTTGAGTCCTTCACTGTTCAGCGTGTATGGGCAGAAGAAGAGGAGTTGGAGGAGTTGGAGGAGGAGGAAATGGACAGTCAGGCCAGTGAGGGGAGTGAATTCTTACGCGTTGGTACTCTGGCGCATATGGCAGATTTCATGCTAGGCTGCCTATCCCGTGACCCTCGCGTTCAAAGAATTTATTCCAGCACCGATTACTGGGTGTTCACTCTCCTGGACCCACGGTACAAGCAAAATCTTGCCACTCTCATCCCTGCAGAGGAAAGGAGTGTGAGAATGCATGAATACCAGCAGGCCCTGGTGCACAAGCTGAAACAGTATTTCCCTTCTGACAGCGCTAGCGGCAGAGTGCGTAGTTCTGCGGGACAAGTAGCGAGGGAGAGTAGGCGAGCAGGCAGCTTGTCCAGCACTGGCAAGGGTACGCTTTACAAGGCTTTTGCCAGCTTTATGTCACCCCAGCAAGACACTGTCACCTGTCCCCAGTCTCGGCAGAGTAGGGCTGATCTTTACAGAAAGATGGTGAGGGAGTACGTAGCTGACCATACCATCGTCCTAAATGATCACACAGCTCCCTACAACTACTGGGTTTCAAAGCTGGACATGTGGCACGAACTGGCGCTGTACGCCTTGGAGGTTCTTGCCTGCCCTGCCGCTAGCGTCTTGTCCGAGCGGGTTTTCAGTGCAGCTGGTGGCATCATCACCGATAAGCGTACACGCCTGTCGACTGACAGCGCTGACAGGCTGACGCTTATTAAAATGAATAAAGGCTGGATTTCTCAGAATTTCCAATCTCCACCAGGTGAAGGAAGCTCAACCTGAATAATTGATCCACTCCTCCTCCTCCTCCTCATTTTCCTCCTTCTCCTCCTCTTTGTACAGTAAAGCAGAGGAAAATGGCTATTTTTTGACAGGGCCCACTGGCTCTTGCTATACTTCATGCATTTAATTTTTCTGGAGGGCCACCTACCCGGTCCTCTGTTTGAAACAATTTTTGTGAGTGCCACATACAGGCACTCAATCTATTCCATTTTTCTGGAGGGCCACCTACCCGGTCCTCTGGTTTGAACAATTTTTGGGACTGCCACATACAGGCACTCAATCTATTCCATTTTACTGGAGGGCCACCTACCTGCTCCTCTGGTTTGAAGAATTTTTGGGACTGCCACATACAGGCACTCAATCTATTCCATTTTACTGGAGGGCCACCTACCTGCTCCTCTGGTTTGAAGAATTTTTGGGACTGCCACATACAGGCACTCAATCTATTCCATTTTACTGGAGGGCCACCTACCTGCTCCTCTGGTTTGAACAATTTTTGGGACTGCCACATACAGGCACTCAATCTATTCCATTTTACTGGAGGGCCACCTACCTGCTCCTCTGGTTTGAACAATTTTTGGGACTGCCACATACAGGCACTCAATCTATTCCATTTTACTGGAGGGCCACCTACCTGCTCCTCTGGTTTGAAGAATTTTTGGGACTGCCACATACAGGCACTCAATCTATTCCATTTTACTGGAGGGCCACCTACCTGCTCCTCTGGTTTGAACAATTTTTGGGACTGCCACATACAGGCACTCAATCTATTCCATTTTACTGGAGGGCCACCTACCTGCTCCTCTGGTTTGAAGAATTTTTGGGACTGCCACATACAGGCACTCAATCTATTCCATTTTACTGGAGGGCCACCTACCTGCTCCTCTGGTTTGAAAAATGTTTGGGACTGCCACATACAGGCACTATCCAAATTAAATTGTCTCCATAGCAGCCTCCACACGTTGTCTCCATTGCTACCTCCAAAAGTCGTCCATATAGCTGCCTCCATACATCGTCCCTTTATCAAACGAGGTGTGTCAGGCAGAAATTTGGGTTGTTTTCATGGATTCCACATCAAAGTTGTTAACTTTGTCGCCACCCTGCTGTGTTATCCACAAAATATACTGGCAAACTTTTACCATTTAGGGATATTATTTCAGCGCTTCTTGCGCATCTGTTTACATTCCCCTCACCCGGCATATCCTAAACTTATAAGAACGCTACTACACTTGATCTTATACAAAAGGTTCTTAGAAGTGCTGTTTGGGGAGTAGCCTAGAGACAGGGGCTTGGATTGGCGAAAGCTCGCCTGGCAGCGGAACGCCAGCTCCATGCGCATCATGCGCTTCTTGCGCATCTGTTTACATTCCCCTAACCCGCCATATCCCAAACTTATAAGAACGCTACTACACTTAACTTGGTGCAGGCTGGGACCGAGTCTGACCCTGGGGCTGGTCATATACTGCCGACGCAGAGAATTGCGGGGCCTACCTCGGTCCAGGTCTCAAAGGCCTACTATACCTCCTCCCACCCCTCCTCCACCTCCTCCTCCTCCGAATTACCATCCGTGGGCATGGCGCCATCAGTCGGTAGCTCTAGGCACAGCAGCAGTGCCGTCGCTAAGCGACAGCAGGCGGTGCTGAAACTGCTGAGCCTAGGCGATAAAAGGCACACCGCCCAAGAGCTATTACAGGGCATTCCACATCAAAGTTGTTAACTTTGTCGCCACCCTGCTGTGTAATCCACAAAATATACTTGCAAACTTTTACCATTTAGGGATATTATTTCAGCGCTTCTTGCGCATCTGTTTACATTCCCCTCACCCGCCATATCCTAAACTTATAAGAACGCTACTACACTTGATCTTATACAAAAGTGCTGTTTGGGGAGTAGCCTAGAGACAGGGGCTTGGATTTGCGAAAGCTCGCCTGGCAGCGGAGCGCCAGCTCCATGCGCATCATGCGCTTCTTGCGCATCTGTTTACATTCCCCTCACCCGGCATATCCTAAACTTATAAGAACGCTACTACACTTGATCTTATACAAAAGTGCTGTTTGGGGAGTAGCCTAGAGACAGGGGCTTGGATTGGCGAAAGCTCGCCTGGCAGCGGAGCGCCAGCTCCATGCCAAGATCCAACTAACATAGTTTTAACTGCAGCACCTTTAATCTACTACTAGTTCACTGCCTCCATACATGGTCCCCTTATCAAACGAGCTGTGTCAGGCAGAATTTTGGGTTGTTTTCATGGCTTCCATGTTAACTTTGTCGCCACCCTGCTGTGTAATCCACAAAATATACTGGCAAACTTTTATCATGTACCGATATTATTTGAGCGCTTCTTGCTCACCTCCTTTGGTTCCTCTCTGCCACCCATTGGTTTGAAGCCTGAGTCCATTTAGGGTATGTCGCCATGACACTCTCTAGCCTGCTGCCGCTGCCTCTGCATGCCGTCCCCTATAGTGTCAGGGTCAATTATTGCATGTTTTAGATACTATCTAGCTTCATTCTGTCACTCTGTCATGGCCATGCTGTTGCCCATAATTTTGGCATAATGGTGCGTTTAAGCAGCCTCAGAGGCATCCATGCATGCTGCCCCTGCTGTTTCCTGTCCATTTCCGTGGTGTTTCCATCCTTTTCTGAGGTTCCCAGGTGTTTGGCCAAGCTTCCCTGTGCAGAGCCTTGGTCCCCTTGAAAAATGCTCGAGTCTCCCATTGACTTCAATGGGGTTCGTTATTCGAGACGAGCACTCGAGCATCGGGAAAAGTTCGTCTCGAATAACGAGTACCCGAGCATTTTAGTGTTCGCTCATCTCTATTCTTAACACATTCAGGTCCCGCTGTGTCCATTAAATGGTTGGGATCTTGAGCCCCCCCCCCCCTACCCCACTGCAGTAGACTCCAGGTATTTCATTTGACCCATCACCGTATATAGCAGGAACAGCACATTGTATATGGTTGGTCGATGTTAAGTACTGATCCGCGGCGACATTGTAAAAAAGTTATTTATAAACTACTTGGAGGAGGTGACGCGTTTTGTGGCCGCGCGTATAAATAACAAATTTCGGCTGGCTTATTAGCTGCTAATACTGTTATAATTCCAGACGCATAGTGGAAACTAATCTGAACCATTTTCTCACTCTTTATTTGCAATGTGACATAGCAATTCACTGCTTGAATCCCCTGCAAATAAAACACCTCAGTATTGATCCATAAAAATGCTGCCGGACACCGCTCCAGAATCTTAAGTAGCTGAAGTTACAATATCGTTTCTTTTCAGCTGTGCAGGAATATATTTCCTCCATTGTAGAAGGAACAATGGATATGAATTTTTACTACTGCAAAAATATTTAAAGGGGAATCTGAGCCTTAACTTTGAGGCTTCTAACCCCCATCTTATGGTCACCTATTAGGCTACATATTACAAAAATAGAGTAGTTTTGCAGCAACAGAACTCATTGCCATAAAGTAGGATGTAGCCAATAATATTTGTAGCAATTGCAAATGTAAATGTTCCATGTAAACATGTTAAAGGGATATTTTGGCCCAAATATTTACAGACATTGGGGCACATTTACTTAACTGGTCCCTGCGCGATCCCGTGGCACGTTGTCTGATGAGGATGAAGTCTGCCGCGATTCACTAAGATCTTGTGCCCGATTTCCTGCATCTGTCGCTTCTCCGCACAGGTCCGCTGGAGCTCACCATCTTCCTCCTGGTGTATGTGAGTGCATTGTCTTGCGACACAATTTGAATTTTATATTCAGTCCGAATCAGTCGGGTTGTCCGATGGCCACGCTCCCCGATTTGTGTTGCATGAAAGTCGGCGCGATTGCGCCAAAATCCGATCGCATGTGCCAAAAACCCCTGTTTAATGCGGCGCAAAACAGAAATAGTTGGGAAACCTGATGGAAATGCGGTCCGCTGACCCTTAGTAAATGCGCCCCACTAAGTCGAGCAGTGGTGTCATCCATGTCTAGCACTTAATTCAAATTCTTCTGGTAGCGATTCTAGTGATTAGTGGGGTCTCAAGCTTGTGTCACCCATCCTGTAGTTTGGTGATGAATCTTTGTTTTGAGATAAATCCTTCTGAAATTCCTTTGAATATCCAAAAAAACAACACAGCTCTATTCCTCTTTAAATGTATTTGGTGTAGTTTCTTAGTGGAGAACTGTGCCCCCAATACTCTTGAATGGAAGTGCACATTACTTGATTGGTCCATCTATAAATATAGGACAATTATTACTTTATTATGTAACATGTAGACACATTGGTCCTGGACTGTAACCAGCGGAGGGCTTCTTAAAGGTAACTTGTCTTTAGGAAGGTAATTTTTACCTTTTTACAGATTCCAATAGTCTCTCCCATGCAGATGTTAAAAACGGCTTTGTTGGTATTGGAGTCAATCATTTTTTAAAGTTTTTTTCACATTACCTGGCTTCATGCCAGCAGTGTCAAGTGAGTCCTAGAAGGAACAGCTCCAATGGCCCAAGTCCCTGTCTCCACACTCAAACCTGTCCCTCCCACTATCCAATTCATGTGGAGGAGAAGAGAATACAGGGAATAGACGGGGACACGGGCCATATAAGCAGCTCCCCCTCACCCGAGACTCACTTGACCCTGCTGGTAGGGAGCAAGTTGATGTGAATACATTTTTGTAAAAGATTTGACTCTAGTCATAATGCCAACAAAGGCATTTTTAAAACCAGCATGTGAGAGGCTATTGGAAGCTGTCATCCAGTAAAAATGGCCTTCCTGGTGACAGGTTTCCTTTAAGACAGACCTCTGTTATGCCCTAATAGGACCATTCTGCTTTCTTACCAGTAGGTTTCGAAGTGCTGCAGACTTAACAACTGCATGGAATTACCCTATAGATTAAGGAAAGCTGCCGCACAATCCCAGTGCCCCGCGTAAGCCACTTTATGCGTCGTACAAAGAAATTTCGGCTTTATTGTTGGTGCGCGGCACATTGTAATGAGGTGTTTTGACAGTTGATTCTAAGTACACATTCAACACTTATCTGATCCAGCTGAAGTGTTCATTATCCGCGAGCCGAGCGCCAGGCACCTGTTGTGATGAAATTAGAGAGTATTTCACAGAAACCAAACAGATTGTTCTCCATTGATTTCTGTCCATTGCTGACATTTAATCTTCTGGGTGACCTTTGAAGAAAACTTCCAGTGATGTCTTACAGAAAACACAGAACATATTTTTGATCTTTCTGCTTCTTGTACAGTAATTGCTTTTAAAAAAACCAACATTCATGTTTTCTGTATCTATTATAGCCTGGCCCTTGTTTCTATAATACTTGGAGGAGGTTGTTGCAAAATTTAAGAATTTTCCGTTTTTTTGGATGCTTCATCCTGAAATATGTTCGATTTGATGAAATTGAGAGTAGAACGCACATGTGTTCAGGTCTAAAGTTGACCGTATACCTACTATAGTTAGTCCACTTATCTTTGATAATTATCGAAGCCAACTATGGCAGAACTTCCCTCCTTAGAGGAACTGGTCAAAGTTGGAGAAGGCGGAGGACTCAGACTTCCAGCCCTTGTCTCCAGTATCGGACTAGGATGCCTAGAGCCCAACAGTGCAATCCATTATTGGGGATCACAAGTGTAAAGCTTCATATAAATATTATCTGATATATATTTGTCAATTCCAAGAGGTGGACTGGGAATATGTGGGTCTTCCTTCCGCTTCTCCTTGGTTCCCCAAACCGACACTGGTGAACTTGCATCCCAGTATTTGTGGGGTCCTTAGATTATCGGTAACGTCGTCCTCATCACGTTCACCTCAACGATCACCTTAATATTTCTACATCTATTTAGTCTCATTTGCATCATATTAAAGCCTTTCCTTTTTTAAATTATATAATTAAAGCAAAAAACCTTAAGAGGAATATAAATTCTCGACTTCAAGGAGTAGAAAACTGTGTGTGAGAGGTACAATTGTATCCGTAAGAAGTAAGACCCTCAGATCTTATGTGGCACAAAGTCTGATTGATGTCTCTCTGCATGGGACGGATGTGCGCCGTTATCTGCTCCTCGACAAGGTCTTAAAGGGATGTTCAACCTCTGGAATTATGGTGGTCTAGAGCAACAAGAGTGGGAAGACTCATCACATGATTCCCTTCTGGAAGACACCAGTGCTGAGTTAAAATGAAGACTTATGATAACAGGACAACCCCATTAATAATCTGTTTCGGGGAAAGCCTATGACTTTTTGTTAGTAATTATTAATAATTTAGTCTGATTCTGACATCATTATAGATATATATGCGTCTATGTGTTAGAGGAGACGGTGATGCCAGATGAAGCTACACTGCCACTAGTCACAGATGTTTGGGGGCTCTGCGTTGATCCTGTATAATCAATATTAAGAGGAAAAAGGTTTAGTCCGGGCAGATGTTGTATCTCCTCATAGCAGAACATCCATTAATTACTCAGGGAAGTAATGTAATAAAGTGTCACCGGAAAATTTGGGAAGCTGTCCTAGGAACAGCGAGAAAGTGCACGGAAGTGCCAAAGCAAGATATATATATAATATATATATCTCACTCTATCTAATTGGTGCTCCCCCTGAGGAGATACAATACTATCTAGATCTCCGTCAAAGACCTTTTACTCAGCAATCCAGTAATCTTCTCTGCTTTGATGGGCAAGAAACTCAAAGCAGCTATCTGCAGATAAGTATCTGGCTGTATGGTTTGGCTCAGTAGTTTTACAAGGTCTATTTAAGGGTCAGCCATTGATGTATAGGCTAGATGTCAACAAGAAGTGATATTGGTGAGGGTGTTTCTTTTTCCCCAGATCAGTATTACTTGCCTTGTAAGATTCCTGTTATGCAGGGTCAGGGAATGGACAGACATAGACAGTGGATCCTGAGACTAAATCACTCCCCAGCTGTCCCTGCCTAGCTGCACTTCCTATCCTAAGTGCTAGGAGACAACTGGTCGATATTCCCTTCCTGCACCGAAGTGCAAAAACTGAGACCAGACAATACAAACAGAGAAGTATATCGGCAAAAAAGGTCAGAACCAGAAGGACAATGCAGTACAAAATCGCTAGGCACATGGATAGTCCTATAGAAACGGATAGATATAGGCAAAAGAGTAAAGATGGCAGAAAGCAGATGATAAGACTATAGTATGCAACAATACCTTATATGAGATGTCAGTGCCCCACTCTATAGAAGATGATTGGATCAGTTCTCTGACTTCAGGCAGGGCAGACATGAGAGTGGACAAAAATTCTGTCAATCACAGATTAACTTCAATTATAGTAGAGCAGAGTTTGCAGGAGACAGTAGGATGTGTTGGAAATCAATCAAGGAAACAGAACACACTACTGCTCAAACCAGCAAAAGACATGAAACAAACTGATATGTCTCATCCTCAGCCTTGCATTTTGGATAGAGGATGACACAGGCACAGAGATGGTACAGCTCCCTATAACTATTTAGCGCTTTCCCAATGGAGATCCTTTACCCATTCTACCAACCTTACAGGGGAATGGCTACTTTCAGTAGAAGTGTAATTGCTGTCCTTGTAACACATGGTTAAGTTGTATCTACCACCAATCTGTATGCTAATGAGGTGGCTGGTGCCCCCAGGACTTGTCCTGAGCACCCGAAGTACTGCTATTACCACCTGAATCCCTTCCCTTTCGTTCTAATGTCACACAATGCTCCTCACAAGATATATCTCTTGCTTATCTGACCAAGAGGGTAGTGGTCCAGGCAGGAATAGCAGTGCTCCGGGTGCTAAGGACACATCTCGATGTTCCAACTACTTCATTAGCATACGGATTCTAATGGGAATATCTCAGAAACAACATAATGGACAGAAATAATAAAGGTAGTTTTCCAATCATAGTGAAATTTTCTAGAACATGATGCCAACCGATTATAACTCTTGGGGTAGATGGTACAGTAAATGGCTGATGTTTGGCTCACTGAAGGGGTCATCCGTCGTCATATGGTTTATTAGAGGGTTGTTGCAACACGTCGCACTTTATTAACTGATTTTACAGGTCTTAAAATGAATACCCTTCACTCCCACTCGTTCCTTGGAACAGTGCCATGCATACAGTTGTGGCTTTGATTGGTGCTGCAGCCTTCTGGGATTTCAGTAGAGCTGCAGTACTGCCCAGAGCCACAATTGTATGGATAGCGCTATAGCATTGAGTGAACCTCTATTACCCTTTCACACAATGGGGGTGTTGGAGAATATTATCATCACATGTAGTGATTATCCTAGGAATGTTTTTTCCCTTCTTCTTACATACTGGATTTATAAGTCTTACAATGAATGTTAGTAATAATCCCAGATGCTTATAATAATAAACGTCCGGTTTTGTGTAAAAATGAACATACAAGAGCGTCGCGCTGGAAATGTAACATCGGCATAATTTCTCTCTATCACTAAAGCTGTCTCCGATAAAATACAATATATCTCTACTAAGGAATCCACGGCACAAGATGAAGAGGTGTATGGAGGAATATTTCATCCGGGAGCTTGCGGAAAACATTCATCAAGCCAGCGAGGAGATGTCATGGGGATCGGAGAGCGTTCTCTCTACCTACATTTAAAAATTATTAATATTTTGCTGGAAATTTTTATGTACAACTCAGCGGAGGCTTTGACCTTTTGCAAAGGGAACTCCATCAAGCAGCGAAGAGAAGTCCTCAAATTATAGCAGATAGCACACTGTGCGCTAATGCAACCTGACAGTATGAGCAAGCACAGGGGAAGCCTCGGAGAGCAGCCGGATTACGCTAATTATAGCCGTAGTCGTCATGGATGGAGACCGCGTCCAGCAAAATAAATGCATCTATGTGTCCAGGGGTTTGGGGGAAACCCGGGATCAACTGTGGCACTTTTTGGCAGGAGACCTACCACCATGGATCTACCTATTAAGGTAGATCCGGTGGTAGGTGCATCTAACGAATGTAAGGATAGCCCTTTTTAGGGCAAATTTTCTAAAGAGGCTACTGGGGCGTGGAGTAGCCGGAGCTGAGGTTACACGGCACGGCTACTCCACGACCCAGTGATCCTCCTACCCAGACATCTTCAGCGCACAGCTACAAGGAGCTGCTCGCACTCGTCCGCGAAGCCAGAGTTCTGCACATGTGCAGAACACAGGCCAACAGCTGTGCGATCTAGGCTCCAAAGCCGGAGCTACTGTGCATACGCAGAACTCCGGCTTCGCGGTCGAGGATGTGCGGCTCCTTGTAGCTGTGCGCTGAAGATGTCTGGGTAGATGGATCAAAGAGGCTACTGGGGCGTGGAGTAGCCCCGCCCTGTAGCCTCTTTAGAAAATTTGCATAGTACCCTGATTAACTGGGTCCCGCTGCATGGAAAGGGCTCATGTTGCAGCAAAGACTTACCGGTAACACCCACAATCGGTGCTAGCATGGGCGCCGCCATCTTGCCTAGGATCATCGCTCCCCGTGGAGCGGCGATCTGTCTCCATGGTAGCCTTGGGTCTATTTTGTTTTAACCCCTTCATTACAATGTGCTGCACATTATAATGAATGAGGAGGAAAATCCCCATATACTGCCATACTGTAGTAGTAGGATCGATCAGACAACCTAGGGTTAAAATACCCTAGGGAATCTGAAAAATTGTAAAAATAAAAATAAAAAAAACTTAAAAAAAATAATAATAAAAAACCTAAAAATTCAAATCACCCCCATTTCCCTACAACTGACATAAATATAAATAAACAGTAAAAATCATAAACACATTAGGTATCGACGTGTCCAAAAATGCGTTTTTTCACCATTTTCACTGCCGTTGGAATTTTTTCCCCGCTTCCCAGTACATGGAATATTCAATACCATACAGTTCTGTTCCTACAGCCAGAGGCTTAATGATGTCATGAGCCAAGTGGAGTCGGTGGCCTCAGGCAGCACTGTATACAGTACTGTACAGTTGCAGGTGTTATAACTTGTATTTAGGGTATTTCTTTTTTCCTTTTTTTGGAAAAGAAAATGAACCCCTGTTTTGGGGTGTACACCCAGCTAGTATATTGCTTGCCTGTAGGTTGCATGGTCTACTCTATATGGTTTAGTTGCATGTTCTGATTTATTGTTTTGTGGCTTTTTGTTAGAATCTTTGCTGCATCATTTTGCTTTGCTTCTACATACAATGAATCTGCCATCATGATGTAGCGTTACATTCCTGCAACAAATTGTTACCATATGTGATGCAGCCGGCCTGATAAATGCTGCGTACACCAGGAACCTGGCAAAGTGCACAGAAATGGCCATGCACATCAGCGATAAAGGCTAAGGAGACATGGCGTCCTGCACACTCCCAGATGCTGTACATTATAGATCTGCTGTAGATGTAGTTTTGCCAGATACCATGGGCGCAGCAGCAGCAGAATTACTTGCAGTCCCTTGCTAGACTTGTCTATCTGCATCTCATGACCATACAGTCAGAAAGAGGTTGCCTAAAATTAGCAAAAAGGCCCTGCATTTGTAACAGCGCCAGCAAAGGTCATTCCAGGTATTGCAGCTCAATCTAATTTACTTGAAAACTGCAGTACCAGACACTTCCCATGGACCGGGGTGGCGCTACTTCAGTTATAAACAGAAACTCTTTTCCTAAATTAATTAAATTACAAAGTTACTTTTAAGAGGGCACTTAGAGGGCACTTATAGGAGTCAAGGGGGTCATGATTGCACCTTGTACTCTGCATTACAAGTCCCAAAATCCCTTATTACTCACCCACAGGGGACAGGAAGATGAGATATTAAAAAGTTGCCAACAGTTGCAAAGATCGTCTTTGGAAGACTCAGAGTGTGTAATGCATCATCTCTCCAGTGGTGGCGCTACAGGAGAATGAAATACTTCCTGCTACGTTCCCTACAATCCATTTCAGTAAAATAGAACTTGTCTTAAAATCTTAAAGTCATTTAATTTTGAAGACATTTTTGAAGTTATTTATGTTTATTTTTTTATTTCCTCAACCTTCAGCTTTCCAACAGTTCAGAAAAAAATTCTATAATGTTGTGAGGTTGTAACTTCACTACAGCCGAGGGGTTAATGGTTGTCGGCTGCAGGTGACTCCATGCTTTCTGTAGTGGCCAGAAGCCATAACTGCAGCCATAGATCCCATTCACTTCTAGAGGGACCACGGTCAAAGTTACAGTTTCTTGACTGTCAGGGTTCAGGCTCAGTGACCCCCTGGCTCACCGCAGGAGGTGGTACTAGCCAACTCCTGGGACCAGAATCTAAGTGGCACCTGGTCTTCACCAGAGCCCACAGCAAGCCCCAAGATGGACTTGCTGCGGCAGGGAGCCACCAGGTCGTTCCACAGGGTTGACTAGCCAGCGGTGGCAGCCAAGGTCGCGGTACCGAATCAGCGTTCAGGCTCAAGGTCAGGTACAGGCAGGTAGTCAGGGCTGGCGGCAGAGATGCAAGGTCACAGGTCAGGTCCGAGGTCAACAACAGGAATTTAGGCAGAAGCGGAATGGGAACAAGGAGCAAGGAACCAGGAAGCTTTCTCTTAGGCTAATGAGCGCAAAGATACAGCAGGGGTTAATGGGAGCAGCCGGTCTTTATAGAAAACCCAGAAGTGGCCAGAGCTAATCTGCGAGTGTCCAACCGCGCACGCCCTAGGGAGTGGGGACACGCACATGGCCTAGCCAGGATGGGAGCAGGAGCGTGGAGAGGTGAGTGCGAGCCAGGGGACGGGGCAGCGCCGCCACGTGGAGGGTCATGGGTGTGTCTGCGATCCGAGGCATGGATCGCAGGGACACCCGTGACATTGACATCACACACAACGTAAAGTCAAGTGATTCCGGCTCTATGCCCAATGTTTATCCCCCATGATCAAATATTGATGGCCCATGGTGGACATGCAGCTTTTTTTTTTTATTTCTGGACAAGTCTCTCAACCTGAAGTCGCTGGACTCCAATGCAAAATGGAACCATCGTCCGCCAATCATTTAGAAACTGGTGCCATCACATATGGCATAGGGGCATATACCTACCCCCATTATATCCCCCTATAACTACACCCCATGTCTTTCTATAAAAGAGAATCAAGACCATCCCCATCTGTACTGGTTATACTGTCGTTTTTCTATGTTCTGCATATTAAGTCCTTTTATGATTCTCTGCTTTTTTGGGTTGTTGGATGATGATTTTGTTCTCCTTTTCCTGCTGCACAAAGCAAAACTTGCTGGAAACGTTTAATTGATTTGATTTATTAAGCGTTTTCCTAGAAGATATTAATCTTGCAGTGGCTCTGCACAGTCATCTGAACGGTAACGTCTGTGTTTGCAGGTTGCTCTGTACTAAAATGAGTCTTTTTTTTTTTTGTTGCTTTGTCTAGGAGAGAATGCGGACTGTAATTTGGGATCGTCTAGGAAACAGGCGGAAAAGGAACACTGCGGACATTATGAAATTATAGTCCCTCATCTTTTGACTGGCGAACAGTGGAAGCCGATAGGTTCCATCTTTCCAAAGGTTAGATTTCTTTTTCGTGCCCCTATGAGATGCTTTTAGCCACACAATGGCCGATGAAAAGAGAACATTGGAAACTGCAGAAAATATTATATTTCAAAGAACAGAAACAATTCCGACTATTTTCTATACCCAGCGCCCAACATATAATTCAGGGAGAGACTTTTCTTAAGTTGCTCCAGATGATGTCTGCGGTTGAGCTATTGTTACCTTGTAGCCAGGTTCATTCCGTTTACACTCATTAATTCCCGATGCGGCACAGATACAGAGAGATGGTTATGCCAGGACACCAAGATCTTATTTTATCTCCCCAGATTTAGACTGGTGACTTCCACTTCTGAAATAGTTTCTAGAGTTAATTATAAACTTATGCTGGGAATCATTAGTTAAAGGGTATAATGCTTAATACACTGTTGGCAACAGAGGGTTAACCATATACGTCCTAAAAAAACAGAGTTCCCCATCTACCGTGTTTCATTAAAGGGGTTGGCCAAGTAACACCATCTTGAGGATATGGCATCAACTGTGCGCCACAGCACTTATCAACTGTCCTGAGCCCTGTAAAAAGGACATGGAGCCTGCAGGGGCCTACAAGATGAGGGGGATATGAGGGGAGCCGCAATACAGCAGGACCACAATAAGAGGGGGTCACCGTTATAAGTGGCTTCTGCTATAAGAGGGGGGAGATGAGCAGGGACCAAAGTGAGAGTGGGAGATAAGATGTCACCACAATAAGAGGGAAGGGTCAGAGGGGGCCACAGCAATAGGGCGGAGAGGGGTTAGAGGGGCCACAATAAGAGGGGGCCAAAGGTATAAGCAGTTCCTGCTATAAGAGGGGGGAGATGAGCAGGGACCAAAGTGAGAGTGGGAGATAAGATGTCGTCACAATAAGAGGGAGGGATGAGAGGGGACCACAGCAATAGGGCAGAGGAGGGTTAGAGGGGCCACAATAAGAGGGGAGAGATGAGAGGGGGACACAATATTATAGGGAGATGATAGGGGGAAACAATATGAGGGGAAACCCAATATAATGAGGGGTAATGAGGGGTCCCACAACAATAGGGGGAGATGAAAGGGGTACCAATATGATTGGGAGGTGAGAGGGGCCAAAACCAAAGGAGGAAATAAGAGGAAACCACACTATGAGGGGGAGATGAGGGACCACAATATGGGGGGAGATAGGGGAGACACAGATGGCTTTTAATAAGAGTTACAGATAAATACTGGACCTTAAGGCCATGTTCACAAGATGAGAACACATTCCAAGCACATCCAATTGTCAAGGCTCAGATTTATTTTCTACCACTGCAGACCTGTAGTTACACTTGTGTGTAGGAAGCCATTACTTGTAGCATCACTACTTTTACACTCGGCTTCAAGGGAAGACACTGGGACATGTCGTTTTCACATACAGGCAGTCCCCGGGTTACGTACAGGATAGGTTCTTTAGGTTTGTTCTTAAGTTGAATTTGTATGTAAGTCGGAACGGTATATTTTAGAATTGTAACCATAGTGAAAATTTTTTTTGGTCTCTGTGACAAATGGATTTTAGGGTTGTCATAAGAACCAGGATTAACAATAAATCTTCATTACAGACGCCTGTGATAACTGTTATAGCTGATTATTGTAGCCTAGGACTAAAGTACAATAAATTACTAATATCCAGAGGTCCATTTGTAACTAGGGGTCGTCGGGTGTTCTTAAGTAGGGGACCGCCTGTAATTACAAATTCTAACAGGAGGTTTCTCAAAAGGCTCCTGAAAATATTGGGGGTCCTTTCAGAGTTCCCAAAACCATGGGCAAATCTCCCAAGCTTGGATAGAATGCTCCTGAGTTCAAGGGCCCTTTGACAATACACATGTGATGATGGAACTTTTGTAACATGAGCACTTCAGCACATAAAGTCCTGAGCCAACGCTGCCGAGGGCATCCAAGGTCACACGATGTAACACAAGATTGTTGTGACACAACTTTCAATAGCTACTTTAGAATAATGGCAAATCCTTGGTGAACATTGCAGCGCTTTACTGTATGTTGCAATACAAACAACACTGGAAGTAACTGCAATCTATCCACATAACCGGAGCAGTGACATCTGCTTAGCCACCAAATCTTTTACTAGAGGAATTTGTTATACAGTATATTTGAATTTGAGAGTCCTAAATGAAGAGCAGCCAGAATACTAATAGAATGTTCAGGAGAACCTGCCATTTATATAAACCCACCCAAAAAAAATACCCCATAAAAAACTATGATTAAAAATCTTTATCCCTAAGTGGTTCCTTTCCATGGCTGCAATGTTAAAAATCTGTTTTGTAAACTACGGTATGTAACTCACCTAATATGAGTCCAATTATATTAATGTAGTTCTGCATATTAAACTTTACTTGCAATGCCCCGCCTCCTTGTCCCTGATTGACAGGTCTCACTGCTAGCACCTGCTGCCGAATAGAACTAGTACTTGTTGACCGTCTGCCAATATTAGACTACAGACATATAGAGTTCTGTTTACTTATTATTAGAGCTAGAAAAAGCTGTGTCAAATGTTTTACGTGGTGCCTTGCATTAACGCTGAGAGATTTGTGTTACATCATTCAGCAATTCATGTCATGTGACCAGGGTGATGTCATCTAAGGTCATTTTACTCAGTAACATTTACTTTACCCAGTAACATTAACATCTACCTCAGGTATACATCTGATCACATGAAATCACAGCAGCCTCCATGGAGGTTCAAGAGCAGTAAGAGTCCATGGAGGCTGCTGTGATTTCATGTGATCAGATACATAATTGAGGTTGATGTTAATGTTGCTTTATAAAGGACCTCACTGACATCACCCTGGTCACATGATATGAAGTGTTGAATGGTAGGGACTTATGTAATGGGTAGGAGTAGATGGGAGGGGCCGACGGATCAGGACACGCCCCCTCTGATCCCAGGTAGGGTAACATAAACTTGTTTTTTATGAGGATGGGAGGAAAACTGTTTAGCTAAAAGAATAGTGACATTTGGTAATAGGGCTCTATAGGAACCTGTCACCAGCTGTATTTCTGATGTGGTGACAGGTTCCCTTTAACTACATCACGATCAGAAGGTTTCTCTTCCATGAAAACATTTTTACATTACATTCTTTCTTTTGTTATCCTTTACTGATCCTGAGTTACATCCTGTATTATACTCCAGAGCTGCACTCACTATTCTGCTGCTGGTGCAGTCACTGTGTACATACATGACATTACTTATCCTGTACTGATCCTGAGTTACATCCTGTATTATACTCCAGAGCTGCACTCACTATTCTGCTGCTGGTGCAGTCACTGTGTATATACATGACATTACTTATCCTGTACTGATCCTGAGTTACATCCTGTATTATACCCCAGAGCTGCACTCACTATTCCGCTGCTGGTGCAGTCACTCTGTACATACATGACATTACTTATCCTGTACTGATCCTGAGTTACATCCTGTATTATACTCCAGAGCTGCACTCACTATACTGCTGCTGCAGTCACTGTGTACATACATGACATTACTTATCCTGTACTGATCCTGAGTTACATCCTGTATTATACCCCAGAACTGCACTCACTATTCTGCTGCTGGTGCAGTCACTGTACATACATGACATTACTTATCCTGTGCTGATCCTGAGTTACATACTATATTATACTCCAGAGCTGCACTCACTATTCTGCTGGGGGAGTCACTCTGTACATATATATCATGCACACGTATTGAACTTATTTTTTGCAACAAATCTGTCACTTTTGAATATACCCCAAGACATGGCAGCTAATGCGTCTTAAGATTTTAGCTGCAAGAACATTTGTCGAAGTCTGAAGAGCAAGATCACTTGGAAGGAGCAGAACTAGATGATGAAGTATCTTTAACACCTGACAATTTTAACTACGCAGCGAGGGCGGGAGGAAGGAAGAGATAAAACAAGACGAGATGTGACAGGGAGTTCATTAGGCAGAATCCAGCAGCCATTATTCTATTATATGGAGCAGGCTGTTCTGTAATTAAAACTTCCAAGTGTTTCTGAGAAAAAGGAAAAACACAATTATCTTCTTATATAACACATTTCATTACAAAGCAAAAACTCACAAGACGAGTTTAACGTCTAGTAACAAAGCCATAACCGTGTCCAGGATCCACACTATCTCTATTAGTGGGGGCCGTGCATTCCCCCCAGGGAACAAGATTCAAAGATTCAGGATCCTCTTCAGAAACAGCGCCACCTCTGTCTGTAGGATGTGTCTGCAATTGCATCTTACAGGGATCTTGTCACCAGGGACCTCATTTTCAGTAAAGACAGGTTACAGAAGCCCATTACAGCTGCAGTGCACATCTGCCTTTTCTAAGCATTTGCATTACAATATAATTGTGTGTTATAACTTACTTTGCACCTGTGTAGTCCCAGGGGTTGGGCTTTTGTTTGGATGCATTTCAAAAAGCAACATGTGACTTGTCTATGTAACTAACTCCTCAGCCCCCACCTTTGTGCTCCTATACAGCTCCTCCTCCTGCTCTTTCACAGAGGTCACAGCCCAATGAGATGACATCAGTGGGAGAGGGAGGAGCTGTACAGGAGCACAAAGGTGGGAGCTGAGAGCTGAGGAGTGAGTAACACATGTTGTTTTTTGGAAATGCATCCAAACCAAAGCTCAACCCCTGGGACTACACAGAGGATTCTGTCAGGGTGCAAGGTAAGTTATAACACACACAATAATATTGTAATGCAAATGCTTAGAAAAGGCAGAGAGGCAGGTGTGATGGGCTTCTGTAACCTGTCTTTAGTGAAACTGAGGTCCCTGGTGACAGGTTCCCTTTAATGCGGCTTCAGGAATGAGCTGAAATACCACATCCATCCCATAGGTAATGGTGCAGTTTCCAAAAGGGGAAAGCCCAATAAGATTGGCTGTAACAGTACTGGTCCTTAAAGGGATCCTGCCACCTCACAAATCACCCCAAAGTAAAACCAGCATTATATTAGGCACTTAATAGGCAACTCGCTTACATGTCTACAGGTGCACGTGTTTCCTTCTTTTTACAACTCCTTCCTGCAAGGGGTGCGAGTCATTGGGGGAGAATTAATAGGGGGGGTTCTGCCTTTTCTCCTTTCCGACCCATTTATTAGTGGTCCTAAACAATGTGATTTTCCGCATCCTCCGATTCCGCTCTAAAAAGGGGCGTGGTTTTCGTGATGTGTGATCTCTGACACATTTAACACCCATCCTCTCCATTTTCTTGGGCTTTGAAAAGTGGCGCAAAGTAGACCGAAAGCAAAATGGTCTAATAGACCAGAAACTGGCGCTCAGGACACAAAATTGTCCCTGGGACTGAAATATTAATATGCGCTTCATAGAAAGAAAAAAAAACGGGTGCTTTAGCATTTCCACCCCTTGAGCACCGAGAAGATACTTTGTACTAGGGCGAAAACTGGATTTTTTTCCAAACTATGGATGCAAAGCGTATAAAGTGCTTTACACTTGTTGGGATGTTGGAGGCTGCAACAAACATGATCAGGATGTGTATTTGGGATCACTCTCTGCTCATGTGAACCTCATTGGAGCAGTTAGTAGCACCAGGAACCATATGATTATCTCAAAGACACATTAATGTTAGCAACACCAGGGGGGTCATTATATTATGGCAGTTCTTTGGTGTAAAAAAGTTAAAAACATTGGATAAGTTTAAGTTGGGGTTAAACTAAAACTCCATCTGTGCCCTAATAGATATATTTTAGCCTTCCATGGCTCCTTACAAAAGGAAATTGTAGCGAGGGGGATGTTCACTAACCTCTATTGGGCTTATCAATCCTGCTATGGACCTGGCATAGTACATAGTACAGAGTACATGGCATAGTACATAGTACAGAGTGCAAGGCATAGTACAGAGTACATGGCATAGTACATAGTACAGAGTACATGGCATAGTACATAGTACAGAGTGCAAGGCATAGTACAGAGTACATGGCATAGTACATAGTACAGAGTACATGGCATAGTACAGAGTACAGAGTGCAAAGCATAGTACATAGTACAGAGTGCAAGGCATAGTACATAGTACAGAGTGCAAGGCATAGTATATAGTACAGAGTGCAAGGCATAGTACATAGTACAGAGTACATGGCAAAGTACATAGTCCAGAGTACATGGCATAGTACATAGTACAGAGTGCAAGGCATAGTACATAGTACAGAGTGCAAGGCATAGTATATAGTACAGAGTGCAAGGCATAGTACATAGTACAGAGTACATGGCAAAGTACATAGTCCAGAGTACATGGCATAGTACATAGTACAGAGTGCAAGGCATAGTACATAGTACAGAGTGCAAGGCATAGTACATAGTACAGAGTGCAAGGCATAGTACATAGTACAGAGTGCAAGGCATAGTACATAGTACAGAGTGCAAGGCATAGTACATAGTACAGAGTTCAAGGCATAGTACATAGTACAGAGTGCAAGGCATAGTACAGAGTACATGGCATAGTACATAGTACAGAGTACATGGCATAGTACATAGTACAGAGTGCAAGGCATAGTACATAGTACAGAGTGCAAGGCATAGTACATAGTACAGAGTGCAAGGCATAGTACATAGTACAGAGTGCAAGGCATAGTACATAGTACAGAGTGCAAGGCATAGTACATAGTACAGAGTGCAAGGCATAGTACATAGTACAGAGTGCAAGGCATAGTACATAGTACAGAGTGCAAGGCATAGTACATAGTACAGAGTGCAAGGCATAGTACATAGTACAGAGTGCATGGCATAGTACATAGTACAGAGTACATGGCATAGTACATAGTACAGAGTACATGGCATAGTACATAGTACAGAGTGCAAGGCATAGTACATAGTACAGAGTACATGGCATAGTACATAGTACAGAGTGCAAGGCATAGTACAGAGTGCAAGGCATAGTACATAGTACAGAGTGCAAGGCATAGTACATAGTACAGAGTGCATGGCATAGTACATAGTACAGAGTACATGGCATAGTACAGAGTACATGGCATAGTACAGAGTACAGAGTGCAAGGCATAGTACATAGTACAGAGTGCAAGGCATAGTACAGAGTGCAAGGCATAGTACATAGTACAGAGTGCAAGGCATAGTACATAGTACAGAGTGCAAGGCATAGTACATAGTACAGAGTGCAAGGCATAGTACATAGTACAGAGTGCAAGGCATAGTACATAGTACAGAGTGCAAGGCATAGTACATAGTACAGAGTGCAAGGCATAGTACATAGTACAGAGTGCAAGGCATAGTACATAGTACAGAGTGCATGGCATAGTACATAGTACAGAGTACATGGCATAGTACATAGTACAGAGTACATGGCATAGTACATAGTACAGAGTGCAAGGCATAGTACATAGTACAGAGTGCAAGGCATAGTACATAGTACAGAGTACATGGCATAGTACATAGTACAGAGTGCAAGGCATAGTACAGAGTGCAAGGCATAGTACATAGTACAGAGTGCAAGGCATAGTACATAGTACAGAGTGCATGGCATAGTACATAGTACAGAGTACATGGCATAGTACAGAGTACATGGCATAGTACAGAGTACAGAGTGCAAGGCATAGTACATAGTACAGAGTGCAAGGCATAGTACAAAGTACAGAGTGCAAGGCATAGTACATAGTACAGAGTGCAAGGCATAGTACAAAGTACAGAGTGCAAGGCATAGTACAGAGTACAGAGTGCAAGGCATAGTACATAGTACAGAGTGCAAGGCATAGTACATAGTACAGAGTACATGGCATAGTACAGAGTACATGGCATAGTACATAGTACAGAGTACATGGCATAGTACATAGTACAGAGTACATGGCATAGTACATAGTACAGAGTACATGGCATAGTACATAGTACAGAGTACATGGCATAGTACATAGTACAGAGTACATGGCATAGTACATAGTACAGAGTACATGGCATAGTACATAGTACAGAGTACATGGCATAGTACATAGTACAGAGTACATGGCATAGTACATAGTACAGAGTACATGGCATAGTACATAGTACAGAGTACATGGCATAGTACAGAGTGCAAGGCATAGTACATAGTACAGAGTACATGGCATAGTACATAGTACAGAGTACATGGCATAGTACATAGTACAGAGTGCAAGGCATAGTACATAGTACAGAGTACATGGCATAGTACATAGTACAGAGTACATGGCATAGTACATAGTACAGAGTACATGGCATAGTACATAGTACAGAGTACATGGCATAGTACATAGTACAGAGTACATGGCATAGTACATAGTACAGAGTACATGGCATAGTACATAGTACAGAGTACATGGCATAGTACATAGTACAGAGTGCAAGGCATAGTACATAGTACAGAGTGCAAGGCATAGTACATAGTACAGAGTACATGGCATAGTACATAGTACAGAGTACATGGCATAGTACATAGTACAGAGTACATGGCATAGTACATAGTACAGAGTACATGGCATAGTACATAGTACAGAGTACATGGCATAGTACATAGTACAGAGTACATGGCATAGTACAGAGTGCAAGAGCAAAAACTACTTGGTAGTATTTTAAATAAAAATTTACTAAAAAGTTTTGTATCTAAAAATTTAGCTCTGGACTTTGATCAAAAATAAAGTCTAATTTTAAAGCAAAGAAAGTAGTGATTAGTAGAGAAAAAAAATAACTTCCATTTTGACACAAAGGCAACTATTTGGTTACGGAAAGCTGATGGTCTATAAATTGCTGCTGGGACTTCCTGCTGGGAGAGAGGCAGAGAGAGCTACATGAGTTATGTCAAAATTCCTTGGAGAGAGACCCCCAACATTGTGAAATGGTAAAATTTAAAGAGAAGATTTCTAATGATGATGATTGATTCCAAAAAATAAGTAAAGGTATTTTTTTTTTATTAACCCCTTTCCCCCCAACCTATATAAATGATAATTTAAGCTATTTGGTGGATTCTAGTCCTGCTTAGGTGGATTTATTGTGGCATTCATAAGAAATGTTACCTGCCCTATAATTTACTTCTTCTCCTCACTTTTCTTTGATCCATATTTTGTTCTAAGTAACACAAGCCTCAGACTGCGATGTATTTATATAACCTTATTGCCGGAGGGCAAACCGGCTACCGGTGCAATCAGTCTCCTGCAATGACTTTAGATTATTAGGTAAAATGCTCATTAAACCTGTCAAACTCTATTATGCCTCGAAGACACGGACAAGCAAAGACATGGCTTCCTCATCGTGGAGCCACCGGAGTGATTGACATGGATATAATTCCCCTGTGCTCTCTGTTTACAAAGAAAGCGCCGAAAAGTATTATATCGTGTGATCCGAATGGAGCGGAGATTGACCCATAGGACTTATTTTCACAGGCTGGATGCTTAAAGCCTTCAAACAGACACATAAAATAGTCGAGCGGAGCTGCGGCTCTTGTCAGATATAATGACCCGGGGATGCTTGTCTAATCAGAAATCCCCGATAGGGGACAGAAGGACAGAGCTGTTTGCCTGACATAATCGTGTCCTGTACTGTATGAGAGAATGAGCTCCAGCCCATGATTTATGAAAGTCCTAAGAGCTATTAGGCTTTACAAGAATTACAAGAAATGATCTTTGAAGCAGAAATCGCTGGCACGCGACTCAAATCTGCAGATAACCGCGAATAAATTGGCTATGGCCTTCATACAGCGCGAGCTCTAGCCAAGATTCTTGGCTGAATAATGGAGGTTAGAAGGTTCCGGAATACGTCTTTAGGTATTGTCTTCATGACAATAGGGGAGTTAGAGGCGAGTGTGACGGCACCGATGATGAGGAGGCATCTGGGCTCGTGAGAGATATGAGCCGGGCTTGAGTGATACCGACCCACTGGACAAAGCCAAGATCAAGGAGACGTTGCACCTACTTTCAATAGACATTGGGTATCATAAGGGATATTCAGTTTTCACACAGGGTGTAGGTATCAAAAGGTATCAAAAGTTGCCAATTTTAAGGAACATTCAAATATAAAACCAGTTGCCATGAATTTTTTAAGTATAGTTATTTTTATGCACGTCAACACAACTGACAGTAAAACCGATGTAAAGGGGCTGATTTGTGGAGGCATTGTGGCATGTGCATGGACCCTGGTGAGGTCAGACAGGTATCAAGAAGTGTTTGGTGAAGTCTTGACTCCATCCATCAATCTCACGTGGATGATGCAGTTTTAACATCCTCTGTCCGTACAGTTAGGCTGAGGAGGCGCCAATTTTGTCTTTATGTTTGACTTGACCTTCCTAGTGTGAACAATGGTTTTTGTTTGCGTACTGTGTTGGGATTAATTGAACCACACCCTTCTCCTCTGCAGCTCTGCTCTGGTACTCCGCTGTGACTGACATAGCTCTGATCAAATCATCTGGGGCAGAGATTGTGGCTGCACATAAATATCCTGCTCACCTTGACTCTGATTACTGCTATTCTGCTATTTTGATCTTGGCTCCTGCTCAGACTACTCTCCGGCTTTTGTGATCCTGCTCTTCATTGCTATCTCTGTTGTGACCAGGCTTGTTACCTGTTTGTTTGTTTGTGTTTGTCTTGTCATGTGCTTGAACTTTGACTCAAGGAGGGACAATCTTCTAGTTCCCCTGCATCATTTAGGGTGTGTGAGGCTGAAGTTTAGGGCTCATTATCTTTTTTTGTCTTCCCTGAATCCAGTCCCTTCATTACAGCAGTCAACGTGCAGTCACATACGATCTATGGGCATGCTCTATAACATGCTGACTGCAAATACAA
Source organism: Engystomops pustulosus (assembly GCF_040894005.1). NCBI lineage: Eukaryota > Metazoa > Chordata > Amphibia > Anura > Leptodactylidae > Engystomops > Engystomops pustulosus. The sequence continues at coordinate 84,288,762 of NC_092421.1, forward strand.
CACTGTGTACTATCTCATCAGTTGTTCCTGCTCTTTAACATACTATAACATACAATTTGTTCTTGCTTTATAACATGGCGAATGCAGATAGGACACTAGGTGAAAACTCGTGCTCTATAACATGCTGTCTGGAGATGAGACACTACATACAATCTGCTCAGCTCCTCCTGCTCTATAACATGCTGCCTGCAGATAGGACACTACATACAATCTGCTCAGCTCCTCCTGCTCTATAACATGCTGCCTGCAGATAGGACACTACATACAATCTGCTCAGCTCCTCCTGCTCTATAACATGCTGCCTGCAGATAGGACACTACATACAATCTGCTCAGCTCCCCCTGCTCTATAACATGCTGCCTGCAGATAGGACACAATGTACAATCTGCTCAGCTTCTCCTGCTCTATAACATGCTTCCTGCAGATAGGACACCATGTACAATCTGCTCAGCTCCTCCTGCTCTATAACATGCTGCCTGCAGATAGAACACTATGTACAATCTGCTCAGCCCCTCCTGCTCTATAACATACTGCCTGCAGATAGGACACTATGTACAATGTGCTCAGATCCTCCTGCTCTATAACATGCTGCCTGCAGATAGGACACTATGTACAATGTGCTCAGCTCCTCCTGCTCTATAACATACTGCCTGCAGATAGGATACTATGTACAATGTGCTCAGATCCTCCTGCTCTATAACATACTGCCTGCAGATAGAACACTATGTACTAACTCCTCCTGCTCTATAACATGCTGCCTGAAGTTTGTGTTCCATTTTCTATGTGACAGATTCACTTAACAGAGCTGAGCTCAGCAATGTCCTATATACCAGTGTTCCCCAACCACCGGTCCATGGCCCAAGACCGGGCCATGGAACACCTGGTTCCAGGCCGCGCTGGACCTCTGTAAAAACAAACAAAAGAAAATATACTCACCTTCCCCATTCCCCTGCAGCAGTCTTCTCTCCCATTACTTAATTTCCATGTAAATGCACTGATCTATTGATGGTGAGCAAAGAGAAGACTGCTGCAGGGGAACAGGGAAGGTGAGTATTTTTTTTGTTTTTAGTTCAGCTGGGATAGTAGAAGGTGGGGGGGCTTCTTCAGGAAATTGGACAATATAAGCTAGGCACACAGGTAGTTATGTGGGGCATGCAAACTTACATTTTTGGCTATGAAACAGAAACATGACTGTATCCCCCCCCCCACTGGTCCCTGGAGAAAATATATGTTTACAGCCGGTCCCTGGGCAAAAAAAGGTTGGGGACCACTGCTATATACAGTACATACATTATCTGCTTTGTATGAATAGACAATGTGGCGGTATGAATAGAAGACACTGAGATGTGACGGCTTCCCGACCACCTATGGATAGTTACCATGAGCCTGAGCTCCATCAATTGTGAAAGATGTGGACAAGATTTCATTTACTCCGGTATAAAGCCAAAGACTTCTAGTGAGGTGACCGGCTCCAGCTGCTCCAGACACTTCTAGTATGATCCTTCTTTGTTTCCATTTCTATTTAACCCCTGCGTCTATTATGCAAATGCAGTAGGAGAATAATAATAATTGTAAAATAATAAGACAAAATTAATAATCGCTTCTATTCTAAAATCATAAAATATGAACAGCGATAAAGTAAAAGAGCGAATAACATTAAAAAACCCATTAATATTAATATAGTCATAATAATAACTACGATAGCTATAATTCCTGAAAAATACTAAAAGTTATTGGTAATAAAAACATTTTTGTAGTGAGAACTTTCCATCTTCTTGCTCCCCGTTTGCTACATGTGACTCTACGCCGACTTCCGGATGTTTTTTTTGTTGGGATATTAATAATAATAATTCTTTTATTTATATACTGCACACAGATTACACAGCGCTGCACAGAGCTTGTCAAATCAGTCCCTGTCCCCAATGGGGCTCACAATCTAATCAACCTAACAGTATGTTTTGGATTGTGGGAGGAAACCGGAGTACCCGGAGGAAACCCACGCAAACACGGAGAGAACATACAAACTCTTTGCAGATGTTGACCTCGGTGGGATTCAAACCCAGGACCCCAGCGCTGCAAGGCAGAAGTGCTAACCACTCAGCCACCGTGCCGCCCCTTTACGTACAGTCAATTAATGATTCGCTCTGTTACCACCTCCAATGTAAGTTTCTCCAGTGACGATGACGTGGACCTAGACCAGGTCCCAGCCGCACCTGTAAAAAAAAAAACACAGGCCTTGAAAACATAAAAAAACTAAAAAAAGATTCCTAGATAACTCCTGCATGAAATTCTTAAAGGAGATATAACAATAAAAAAAATCAATACATTTAAAATATACAAAAACAGACGGAATGAAACAAAACGGCTTATACGAAAATCACCGTAAAATACTCATCTTAAAATATTGCCAAAAATGCCTCCAGCTATTCATAATGTCATCAGGGTGAAAGGTATAGAAGTAGCGGAGCTTGTAACGTTCGGCTACTTACATTGTTTCTCCGTCGCCTTATTTTTGTAAGCTCCACATTTCTACGTGTCAATGAGTTTTTGAGCTGATTATGGAGAATGAACAATCCTCCTAATTCCCTTTAAAAAAATGTTTTATAATACATCCTGTTTCCTTGCTCTCTTTCTCTGTAGATATATACCGTATAATTCTTCCTATTAGCTAATCCCAAATTAAAGAAAGTGCCGATCTGATTCTTTTTTGTTTGTCTTTTAATTTGACAAGGATTTATTTTAGTAAAATAGAGCATATATATATATATAGAATAAAAAATATTGGTTTGGTTGTCCTAGTTTTTTTTTTTTTTTTTTTAGGCAGAGGTTTAGGGTTAGGTTTTTTTTTTTTTTTTTGCTAAACCAATGAGTTAAACTTTCAGGTTTTTAAATTTTTTTTTTTTTTTTTACTTTATTCTTAGAACCCCCTACGGTACTTTAACCCTTGGGGGTCTGATCGCTCCTACCAAATGCTACAATACTACAATATAGTAGGTTATGGGGGCTTTGCTAATGATCTGTAACAGTGTGCGACCCATGTTGGGCAATGATCATGGGTGCTACTGGTGGGTGTTTGCTCCATTAAACAGCAAACACTCCCACTGTATGGAGAGGGTTCAGCACTGTGAAATAACTGTACGTCATATGTCGTTAAGATGTGAAAGGGGTTGTCCACAGATTGTAAACCATGGCGGCTTTCTTACAAAAACATCAGCACTAGAGATGAGCGAGCACTAAAATGCTCGAGTGTTCGTTACTCGAGTCAAACACCAAGGACAAGCAGCTCCATATTATACATTGTATAAAAGAACGAAGAAGAAATGACAAGAATCAAAGCACTTGAAGTTAGATAGAAAACTTATTTTTAGCTGTAGCAGGAGGTGTGTATCTACCGTACTTCTCTCATTTGGCTCATTGGGGCTCATTTACTTACCCGTCCGCTGGAGTTCACAGAAAGTGCATTGTCCGTGTATAATGCCCTGCACTGTGCCCAGAGTTCACCTTCTTCTTCCTGGTGCATGTAAGTGCATTGGATGCGACACAATTTAAAACTTAAATCCCACGCTCAGTCCGAATCAATCGGATCATCCGACAGCCCAGCCCCCGATTTCTGTGGCATGAAAGCAGCGCAACTGCGCCACAATCCGATCACGTGCGACACAATTCCAGGGCAAATCCCTGTTAAATTCCTGCCAAGGCTGCGCAAATCCCAAAAACGCCAAACAAACTGACGAAAGTGCGATCCGTGACCCTTAGTAAATAAGCTCCAATATCTTTTCTTGCTCGTACCATCTCTACAGGTCGCAGCTACTCGCAGCTACTCCACGCCCCAGTAGCCTCTTTTCTCCTCCTACCATTGCATCTTCGGTGCACAGCTCCTCATAGCATGCACAGAACGCAAGCCTGCGGGTGCACGGCCACAGCTCCGAGGCCGGAGCTACTGTGCATGCGCAGATGCCGGGTATTCAGACGAGGGCTGCACACCGAAGATGTAATGGTAGGAGGAGAAAAGAGGCTACTGGGGCGTGGAGCAGCCGCGACGTGTAGCCTCATGTCCGGCTACTCCACGCCCCAGTAGCCGCTTAAAAAAATTTACATATGCCCCGTTTAAAGTTTTCTTAAAGTTAGCCTGGACGTGAGGATTAGCCCAAAAAAGGGCTATCCTCACGTCCCATTCATCCACCTACCTTTATCGGTAGAATCGAGGTGGTGGGTCCCCTTTAAAGAAGATCTCATATCTAGTTCTTCATGTTACATTGTATTCCATTGTCCATATTGGACGGGTATAATATTGTAACTTCTTGTTCTCGCCTCCTACCCACATGACATCTCCCCTAATAGTCCGTGTTGTTCGGTCGAGGGGCTTGTACACATTTATCAAACTCTCCGGACAGTAAACTCGGGTTGTGACAATCCAGCCAGATTTATTGAAAGGCCAACCCCCACAGCGCCAATTACTTTCCGTGATGGATATATCTAGCACAGTTTTTGATGATGGGAGAATGTGATAAATAACTGGAAACATTCCGAAAAGATTTTCACCTCTTAACTAACTTATTTCAGTCATCCACAAACATTGCTGAGAGCAGCCGAATGGGGGACATTTCCAGGTGTATTCTTGCATTTACGACAATGGATGCTGGAAAAGCTTAATCCATTTCTGACCAGGCCTTACAAGGCTTTAATGACCAGACAAGGGCGTTTTTAGCAAATTTTCACACTCATTGGTCTAAAGGCCATAACTTCTTTGTTTTTTGCTGCAATGCCTACTTTCGTGAGGATTTATTTAACAATAAAGAAAAAAAAGTTAAAGGACCTTTTTTTTCCCTTTTTTTAGTTGTTTTTTTTGGGGGGGGGCTAAAGTTACAAAAACTGGAGGAAGAGATTATTTTGTTATGTATAGTATAGATTTTTCAGTCTTATAAATTATGGTATTTACTCGAGTATAAGCCAAGGTACCTAATTTTATCACAAAAACCTATTGACTTGAGTATAAGCCTAGGGTGGAAAAACCATTGGTCACAGCCTCCACTCCACCATATCTCACCATGCCCCAAGTATAGAGCAATCCAGCCCCTTTTTCTGCAGAATATGGCCAGCCCATGCCCTCCGGTGTATAGCCATGCTGCCCCTGCCCCCCAGTATATAGTCAGCCTGTCCGTGCCCCCAGTATATAGTCAGCATCCTGTCCCCCAGTATATAGCCAGCCCATGCCACAGAGTATATAGCCAGCCTGTCCATGCCCCCCTTATGTAGCCAGACTGCCCATGTCCCCCCAGTATATAGCCAGCCAGCCTACCCCTGCTGCCAGTATACAGCCGGGCAGCTCCTGCTCCCAGTATATAGCCAGCATCCTGTCCCCCAGTATATAGCCAGCCCATGCCACAGAGTATATAGCCAGCCTGTCCATGCCCCCCTTATTTAGCCAGACTGCCCATGTCCCCCCAGTATATAGCCAGCCAGCCTACCCCTGCTGCCAGTATACAGCTGGGCAGCTCCTGCTCCCAGTATATAGCCAGCTTGGCGCCCTCTTCTCCCCGGCTCATTTTCTCCCTGCATCTTCCTGCTTCCCGGCTACATCTATGCTCTCTGCCCGCACGCACACACTGTGACGCGGTGTGTCGCCACCTGAGGATGTTACGCCATGTGTGTGCATGTGGGCAGAGTTCATGGATGTGCTTCTGCCCACTCTGCCGGGAAGCTGGAAGATGCAGGAAGAAGACGAGCCATGAAGAAGAGGACACCGGGGGTGAGCGCCAGAGATGAGTACTAATTTTTGCTTTTTTATATACAGTACCCTTGTATAAGCCAAGTAGGGCTTTATCAGCACAAAAAATGTGCTAAAAAATTGGCTTATACAGGAGTGTATGCGGTACTAGTTTTCACCTGTAACTGGGGCATCTACTGTATAAGAGCCACAGTTAGAGGGAAAAAAACCCTTGTAGGGGCTGATGTCTGATCAGAGCTGAACTAGCGCTCTTATTAACCCATGCAGACCTCGCAGGTCTATAGAGCCGGCATCCCCACCGGATCCCGCATCAACTACATAGCGCTACTTCTGCGCTATGCAGGGAAGAAAGGTGAAGGCCGAAGCGGTAATAAATCACTTCCACCTTCTCTATAGTGTCTCTGGCTGTGTCTGACAGCTGGAGACCGGTCCTGCTTTCACCATGCCTCAATGCTCCGTGACCTGGCAGGGCGGCCCCACCAATAAAGATAGGATATGTTCTATTTTTTGGCAGATTTGTGGCAGTGGCCACCCTGCTCCTATAGTGAGTGGAGGCTTGGGGAGCGCTCACCCTCCTTCTTCTGCACCAGGGGCCCACGTGCTGCTCCCGGCTTCCAGCCCAGATGAGCAGATAGTTCCATAATGGCAAGGATGGTCTCATGTTGACAATGATTTTCCCAAATTTTCAAAGGCCTCCCTAGCAACTTCATGTTATCATGACCCAATACGCATCAAAAAAAGAGTATTCCCAATCAGGTTGGGGGCATTCCTTGGGGTGGGAATTAACTTTTTCAAGTTTACCCTGTGAGATGTTGAGTAGGTCTCCACAATTGAGTTGTAAAGTTGTGATTTTTACAAGGTTCTGTGACTCTTTTAGGAAAATATTGAAGAATGAAGCCGATTGTAGCAATGGCAAGAATTTACCGTAACTCATAGATGCCACCAATGATACTACGAGGCATTGGAATAATTACAGGGTGGGGGAGGGGGTGGTGAAAACCCTCTAGACGTTACATCTTAGGGAGCAACATAACCGCTACAGCAAATCCAGTACAGAGAGAGGAAGGACCCACAGACAGTTACAATTTAGGTAATTGGGTCCAGCTGTAGGACTGCGGTAACATTCGGAACACTCGTTAAATTAAGCGGCTTCACTCGTTAACTTTAAATGACATTGTTGAAGTATTAATGGGGGCTAGAAAATGCTGATAATTTGTCTGATGTGATTCTTTCCCCGAGGTTCAGAGGTTAATAATATATATACGTTTTATAAAGTCATTTATCATCTTTTGGAACATCCTCAAATAAACACTGGGATATTTAAGAAGGCCGACGACTCTTTTGCAATTGGCCCCTGTCCCTTTGTTCCTTATAGAGAGGTAGCAGACACTGGAAAGACCATCTGTGGTTCAAATGAAATCCATTATTAGTGAAGGCAATAACAAATTAGAGGAGCAGATTTCTCCTGCGCCCGCTCTGACAGGGGGATGTTTACCGAGCGTGAAGTTGATTTGGAAAGGATTTGGCAGATATTTGGAGATATATGAATACGGGAGGTGAATACAAGGAAGGCAGAATATAAAAAACCTCTTGAAGATGTACGGCATGGGAAAACGTGTTACCCGGTCACAATATTGGCAGGTGGGAACGATTTTGCAGCAAAATATCTTCTGGTTATTGACAAAATAATGAATAAAATCTGAAGGTGAATATAGTTACTCACTTGTATCATACAGTCTGGGGCGTAAAGTACAAAATTATTGCTCCTGTGGACAAAATGAAAAAGTCACTATGGGTGGCAATAGAGATCTTCTATAGGTCATCTATAAGGCAAAGTGTGGCCCATAAAAGTTGTTCCAAGTTTGCAGGTTATCCCCTATACACAGGGTAGGGATTAAGAATCTGATCAGTCAGGGCCTGACTGCGAGGACCTCCACCTACCACGTGAGTACATGATAACCCCTAGTGGAGCGTCCATGGCTATAAGACTGCACACGTCTACATAGTGGCCTTCATTGTCAGTCTCCGTAAGGAGAACTCTTACTTCCCGACCGTAGTCACAAGCCTCTCACTCAGCCAAACCAGTTCCCTACACTGTACTGAGGAGATTGAATCAGGATGAAACATTGTACAGCGCTGGCTACAGCTGGGAGTCTGTTCCTTCTGGAATGGATAAACTGGTTTGGTTTTAATCCCATATCATGTCATAAGGCCTCTTGTAGGTCATGACTGATGTCAAGGGAGCTGCCTTACAAGGAGCTAAAAGAGGCGTGGTTTTCCTGATCCCATCCTGGAAAACTTTGCATATTTTCCCAGAATCCCGCTAGTGGAGCATCTATGGCTATAATTGGCAGCTTCCGTAAGGAGAACTCTTGCTTCCCGTGGCTAAGAGGAGTAGAAGCAGGTCAAGTATGCTTCCTATTGCTAAAAATGCCCAGCAATCTCTGTCACTTACCGTCTATGGCTGACTGCACACGGACATGCATGGTCTGTAGTCTGATATCACGGACCCAGAACAGTGCAGTGGATGGGAGTCCTTGCATCATAGTGAGATATGATGCAAGGAGTTCTCTGGATGCTGGGTGAGTGGCAAGGACAACAATGTAACAGTTGTCACAGTGTCAGCACTGCTCATTGGCCGGCTGGCAGGGACTACTCGCGGCACCTCTTTCCATGTACAGGACCTTCAAAGGGGTTTCCCAGGTGATGGCGGGGGCATGGGTGCCAAAATAAAAGAAAGTGCCGGTCTTCTGGTCTTCAGCGGTGAGGACATGGCTGGACGTGCAGTAGTAACATCCCATACCACTGGTTGACCAAGGGGGATCCATGATCCTGCTCACCTCTTATGTGGCCAGTATCCCTGTCATCTTTCATTTCTCATAAATGGGTTGTGCCTTAACTTTCAGGTTGTGGCCTCACGCGACGGTCTACAGGTAGCTACCCATAATTGGATGAGAGGTATTTCAGGAGGCGATATAATTTGCATGTCATTCCCATAAAGCATTGCCTCTACAGCTTCATTCATCAACTGGATCCGCTCAATAAATAGCAGTGCTCCCCTTGCACTCATAGGATGAATCCAAATATAGTACTTGGATTTCAATGGGGTCACTTTTAGTCAGGAGCAAAAACAAGATCACAACGTGGAGGCAAGTTGTCGAGATTTACTCACAGACAAGTCCCCCCTCCCCCCACCCTATAATCCGCTGGTTTTATTGAAATGTTCTCCAGTCGACTTTCTCCTTATTAAATATTGTACGATTATTCTAATTAGCGTCACGTTCATCAAATTATGTCATGTTCTCCTTGTGCGACCTTGTTCGCTTATCTCTCTCCGGATGGAAACCCTTGCACGGGGGATTCCTGCAGAAGAAGATATTTATTTTTCCTCCTATGGAATCAGATTTAGCAATGAAGTTGCTCCGGCTGTGCGGCCTGTCAGCTCGCTAAGCAGCGGAAGAGAAAAGAGAATGAATATTTCCAGACATTGAACTTACACGGGGGTAGAACAAGCTCCTTGATTAGAAACTTTGCCTACCGGCAGTACGGACTGCCACGTTCCCGAGAACTTCACTGAAGATCTACCACGATGTCCTGCTCGCCCCCAGCCAGGAGAATCTGTCATCCCCGAAAGCCGATTTTATCTTTCAAAAGAGATTTATTGCACAATGTATCAAGGGGAGAGGAATTATACAAGAAGCAGAAGTAAATCCAAGAATGGACAAATCCCAAGCAAGTAAATACAAGCCCCATGCCGTTCTAACAAACCATTATCCGGTAGCCAATGCACCCCCCGAGGCGCTGGCTTATGCCCGAGTGAGGGGCAGCCGCCCCCAGGGGCTCACGCGTGCCATATAACAGGACGATAAGGTAGATACACCTAACCCAAATATCAAATGAATGAAATAGAGCAAGGGACAGGCCAGTCGCTCAATCCCGACCCACAAAGGAGCCCCAGCCTCCGCATGGAGAGGGACTAAAAAAGCCAATTGAGTCACTCTGTGATAACAGGGTGTACCCCAAAGTCCCCCAAACTCTTACGAGTCAAGTGGGTGCAACGTGGCCCTGAGCACCGCATATGAATGAAATAATTTAGACTGGAACAAGTGCAACATGCATTTGGGGACTGTGATAAGGGAGAGTGCGAAAATGGCAAAGTATATTTGGCATTTCAAGGGAAGCAAACCAAGACCTGTTATAGGAAGACCATGTAGCCAAGTCCTCTTCTAGAGATTTCAGAATTGGGGGGTAGTTTACTGGATAAAAGTTCTCAATTAAAGAAGATAAGTGAATACCCGGATAGGCCAGGATATCTTTTTGCCAATTCAAGGAATTTCATAAAAAAATGTGGAGATATTTATTGTCTCCAATTTAGAGTGGTTATGTCCAGAAACCCGATTTTATTGTTCTGTCCCGTTCAGTGATGATCGGAGATGGAGCCTTTCAATTACGTTTCAAAGCACAATTGAAATACCACGTGTGAACACGGCCTAAATACTTGGCCTATCTACAGTTTAGGGAAAGCAGTGGGATCTGTGCAGGTTCACCATTAGGACGTCCCGGGAGACACCATGTAATATCTATGGGAGTGGCGAGTCTAGCTCTGATAGATATTAGAGTGGGGGGCATGCTAGAGCTGCACCTCATGAATAAGGGTGAACAGGTCCCCATTGATAGAATTATTATCGCTTATCCTGTGATTTTTGGCGCCAGGTGTTGTTTTCTGTGTTTTGCACTGTGATGTTATATTGTGGTGCATGGCCTTAATATGTTTGGAACAAATGAGGGTCAGAAGTGTCAGATCATATAATCTATGAAGGGGTTTAAAAGTTGATAAACTTGCTCTTTGTACTAAAATTTAGCTAAAAAAGTGTTGGGAAGCTAGAAGTGCAGGAAAAGTGTCGGGATTCCTAAGTTGTGTGATGCTTTTGTGATGCGTTTGATATTGCACGTGCTACTGCCACATGTGGACGCACCCTTAAAGTTGTAGTAAAAAATAATTTTTTTCTATATCCGAGATGTCCAATTGTAACTTTAAGAGTGGATATCTCCAGCTCTATGAAGCATCCATGCAGAATCCAAATAACGCGTTAACGCAAATGTTAATATCAGTTTAATTAGAGAAATCCTCTTTCAGCTGATGTAGTGCAGTTTTTAAAACTGATGCATTAAACGCCACGTGTGTATGCACTCTAATGGCGTGAAAAATACATACAAAGAAGTGATCTTTTTAAAACTTAACTTTTACTGAGAAGTCTCATAAAATATACAAACATTAAGTGGTACAAATTAGCTGCTGCTATGTAGAATCCTTAGTGCATGAACCCCATCTAGAAAAGAATAGACAAATGCAAGACGTGAGCTGGGTGGCCTAAATGGATAAGGTTTCACATGAAAAAATATATTAGACACCAGGCTCACCTTGAATGCTCAGCAGCATAAGTCATCAATGTACACTATCCAACTTCCTTGAGCGTGTCAATTTGTTCATTGGTTTTGTCTCAAGATAGAAGCGTCGGAGTGCTCGTCCGAAAAGTAGACACAACGTGTCTTAAAAGGTGTGAAGAGGATAGGTGAGTATAAACAGGGTAAGATGGGACTTACGGACGTCAAGAATGGGGTCAAGATGACAATGTCACTCTCCCTAGTACACCCTGAGTCCAGCTTCTCTGATACCCTGAGAACCTAACCTCGGAGTCGTGGTCCTATTTGGCCACAACCCCAACAGGAACCTGTCCCTGGCTGGATGGCCCTATTAAACAAGCCTATACCACCGGAATGGTTCCCGTAAAAAGATTGAAAAGAGTCTGGTATACAGTTATGGACAGTATATAGTCCTATGGAAATTCAATACACAACGTAGGGATCAGAGCGACCGAATCCCGACAGGACCTGTTTCACCCTTCCAGGGCTCATCAGGGGAAAATTGCGGTACACCAAAGGTGTCCTTTTACTGTGGGTAAGGGAAACACAGGGATAATCCGTCCCTTAGTCTAAATTGTTGGTACGGACTGGTGGTCAGGTGGGGGCTGTGGGGGCCCAGTTACAGCGTCCCCGTGCACGGCCTTGCAGGACCAGTGGGTCAGACCCACAGGGAAACACATGTGATTGTTAAGACGATTGCATGCGTTTCTTTGGAAACACATGTGCGTTCGGGCCGAGGACCTCCCCCTGTGCGCTAGCGTCGCGTTATGAACAGACGCTTAGCGGTATGTGTGACCACGGCCTAAATGTCCCTCCATTCCAGCACTGCAGCTCAGGTCCCCAGGTGGATCTGAATGGATGATATCCCTACATTGTTTATATGAGTGAATAGCTGGTTTCACGGGTTCCTTTACTCCTTCCATAATGGAATAGTAGAAAAAATAGCACAGCATCCTTCTTTTCTGCTATTATAACATAAGGCAGCGTTTACTACAATCAATGGGCGACGTCAGGTGAACGGACACTTTCTGTTCACCTGACGCTCTCAGCTTCTCTGTTCACCTGACGCTCTTGGACATTGCTAACATTTGGTGTGAACTGAGCCTTATGTGCACATGATCTGCAATGGGGATTGGCTGGGCTATGACATGATATTGATGTCAGATGGGCACCAGGCTTGCTGCACTGGAACAGAGGAACCTTTAGAAGGTTTTTTTTTTCTTTTGAATGTTTGATAAACTGCAGACAACTCTTTTAATGCCGGGTTTATTACTCAGTTTTTGACACAACTGTGTATTCCCCAGAATGAAGCTTCTGCAGGGTTCTAGACTCCTAACCTCGTGGTCACCCATAACTACTTCCTGAACTGAAACCAAGCCTTAAGAAGACCAAACCAATACTCTGTATCAAGCTTGTCAGTTTTTTTTTTTTAGTGTTTTTTTCTACATTGTTCATATTGTAGTATTGTAAATTTTCCGACACAACAGTCTGTGACTTTCTAATAACTTTCAGGCCTGCGCCTGGTTAGGATTCATATTTGCACTGATGTAGGATGATGGGAAATGCTTAGAATTTTTTTTCTGCTGGATTTTTTTTCCAACAAGTGGCAATAGACTAATAGGAAGCAGATTGTCCGAGTATCCAGCCAGTAATGACAAGGAAAGATAATAGGAATTTCCCATTGGCTTATTAAGTCTTGCCAGGAAATAACACTTCCACCTTCAAGTCTACAGAGAACGGGCTGAATGTCTGCTGACGGACAAGGAGACTGTGAGGGTGATGTCACACATGGCGTTTTTTTAACAGACTGCTTAAAAAACGGACCAAAAACTGTTTCAAAACGCCATGTGTGGCATCACCCTAAGGTGATGCCCACCGGGGCGGCCCGCAGCCCGATTGCATCGGTGTTTCTATGGAAATGCCTGTGCTCGGGAATGAGCCGCCGGTGTTTTTAATTAAATTAATGCGATCGGGCCGCGGCTCGCCCTGGGGGGTGCGGCTTGGTCTGCATTTGCAAACGCAGCCAAGACGGCACGTCTGACATCACCCTTTGGCTGCGGTCACACGTACTGCTTTGACACTGTTAAGAAACGGAATCCAAATGTATGGGGGCGCACCACTGCCCAATCGCATACGTGTTTTGTATGGAAACGCATGTGACCGGTAACCTGCACCTGGTTTCTTGTATTGTTAGTGATCGCATGGATTTCCATAGAATCGCATGTGCGATCGGGCCATGTACAGGTTCAGGTTCAGCAGAACACGAACTTGAAGTGTTTGCTCGGATCCCGAACTCCCCAGTAACAACTTGGTGCTGGCACCGATGTCCGGTTTTAGCTGTTTAAATGCCACTGGCGAAACTGCCATCAGCATTCGAATCAATGTGCGTTGCACTGCGTTATTTGAGGGAGGGACGTCTCTCCTCATAATGTCATCGGGGAGAACTGATCCTCCCTAAAATGGTAGTCCACATTGCCGCCAGCATGTGCCACATTCATGTACTGTATAGGCTGCCACTGGGAGTTAAACAATTGCCTCTAATGCTGGGCACCAGTCACAGGCTTTAAAAGTGGAGGGGGCAAGCACCTCCCCCTTCTGACAGAGGTTCATGGTCCCGAACATTGCAATTGTGGTCTGTTCCAAATTAGTTTAAATCTAAACATTTGCAACACGTGACTTGAAACGTGGCCACCGTGTGTTGCTCCTTCCTCCGGGTGCGGTCACAAGGTGCGCTTGTGCGTTTTTGCATATTTACTAAGCGTTTGGCCGGTTTGAATCCTCTATTAACATTTTCACAGCTGTTTACATTTCCACAAATGAAGAAAAACGGATTCAACCCAACCAAATGCCTGGTAAACCTGCTAAAACGGACCAGGAACGCACCAGGAACGCACCGTGTGGCATCACCTCAAGGTCCAAACTCATCTGTGATGGGGAGAAGCTCATCCAGGCTGCCAGCAAATTGCGTTTCTAAATGCGGTTCAGAACCAGCATTTGACACAATCAGGAATTTACGGACCTTTGTGACGCCTGTGTGAAACACGCATAAGCAAAGTCATACGAGCAAATTCACATGCTGGGTTTTGATGTTTCTGAATTAAAAAAAAAAATTATTTATTTTGTTGTGGAATTTTGATGTTTGGTTGGATTAACTATCCCAAACTCAGCTTAGGGTGATGCCACACATGGCATTTCGAAACCATTTTTGGTTTGTTTTTAAGCAGTCCTTTAGAAAACGCATGCGTTAAAAAACCGCATCCGTTTTTTAAATGCATGCGTTTTTTTGAAAGCGCATCCGTTTTTGTCCGTTTTTTATTGCGCAAATTTGGAAAACCTGTCAAAAACTGATGCGTTTTTTAACAGATTGCTTAAAAACAGACCAAAAACGGTTTCAAAATGCCATATGTGGCATCACCCCTGGTCTGTAAATCCAAATTGTCCCATTGTCAAAGACAAAGCATTCACTGGACATTGTGTGTGTGTTGGGGCAGCTACTATCACAAGGGGAATGGAATTGACCTTAAATAAAGATGTTTCCATTCCCTGGCACCAAGCAGAGATCTTATAGCCAGTAGAACAATAACACAAAGTATATATGAAGCTTTTTACTATGCAATGAATGATTTGTACTTTAATAATGTAGCGTTTTCTTTATGTGGTATTTGTGTTAAGGGTGGCATTTGGGGCCGTTTTTTAAGCAGTCCGTCAAAAACCGCATGCCTTTTTTGAAAACTCGTCCGTTTTTTGACAGGTTTGACCAATTATTTTAATTCAAACTGGTCAAAAACTCATGCGTTTTCCAAAAACGTATGCGTTTTTTTGGCGGACTACTTAAAAGGGGGCCAAAAACACGTTCAAAACGCCACGTGTGCCACCACCCTTGGGGTTGACCCCTCCCCTCTCCATAGAGATACATGGCACATGGTGCCGTAACATGAAGAAAGATGGCACATGACCTATTCACCGCGTGTAAAGCGGCACATGTGCAGCACCATAATGTTCCGTGCCACTCCGTGCGTCCATTGCCGGTCTATGGGGGACGTTTATATGTCCCCAACAGTCATGTGACTGCAGCTTTACTAGTAGATCCCACATGGAATAAATTGGCAATGTAAATGTTTTATATATTAGGTAGAAAACTATAAGACGTAAATCTGCGGTCAGACCCCCAGAGAGAGAGAGACCCCTGACTGCAGCCTCTCATCACCAGTGATGTAATTGTACGTTCTCTGTTCTCCACTCATTACCTGGATCTTAATTACCATTTTGCCTTCTTCAAGGTTCATCCATCGGCTCTGAAGCTCCTGGTAAGATCTAGGGAGAAGGAACTGCTGCTGAATGTGCAACGAAATGAGTAAGTACACTTAATTCTTTCATTAGCGTCTTCTCTGAATATGTGGTAGTAGTGATGATTGTGGTGGTGGTAGTGATGGTAGTGGTGGTAGTAGTGATGATGGTGGTAGTAGTAATGCTGATGGTTGTGGTAGTACTGATGATGGTGGTGTTGGAAGTGGTGATGTTCTGGCACAGAATGTTCTGTCATTGTGCAGGAAGCCTCACATGTAAATCATAAGCATCAGAGGTAATCGTCATTAAAGGGAACCTGTCACCAGGGACCTCATTTTCACTAAAGACAGAAGCCCATCACACCTACAGTGCAAATATGACTTTCTGCCTTTTCTAAGCATTTGCATTACAATATTATTGTGTGTTATAACTTACCTTGTACCCTGACAAAATCCTGGGGTAGTCACATGGGTTGGACTTTGGATGCATTTCAAAAAACAACATGTGACATGTCTGTGCTTCTCACTCCTCAGCTCTCAGCCCCCACCTTTGTGCTCCTGTACAGCTCCACCTCCTGCTTCTTCTCAGAGGCACAGCCTAGTCAGCCTGGCATCAGTGCGAGAGGGACAAGCTGCACAGGAGCACAAACATGGAGGACAGCCTCTTCGATTATGTAGCTAAATGCCAGATTTGTGCTGAAGCCATTGAATAGATTCGCTCATCTCTAATTGCTCTTCATATGATGCATGAAAAGTGCGGGTCCACAAAGGTCTTGAGCTGATGACCCTCCGCCCTGCTATGAGTAGAGGTGATAACTGCTGGCGGCAGCGTCCGATCATATAATATAGAAGCCACAAAGTAAAACATTACAATCCGTGACCGTAAACCATCCATTTTAATTTGGTCTCTTTAATTATTGTTATTAAAGTGTCAAGTAATGGAAAATGTATTATGTACAATTACGGGGAGCGTGAATCTTACCGGTCTTATACCGCGCGCTGTATGGTAATGGCGAGAGCATCAACACATAAAATCTACGGCTTTTTATATTAATGCAAAGTGTTTTTCATTATTTTTTTGGGAGAAATGGATGAAATGTTATCTTGTATGTGACACTTAATGGAATATACTGCGTTCTGTCAACTTTTACTAAATAAAGGAGATGAAATAATGGGGCAGATTTACTTACCCGGTCATGTCGCGATCCCGCGGTGCGGTGTCCGACGAGGATTCGGGTCTGCCGGGATTCACTAAGTTCGTGCGTCCGGGATCCTGCATGTGTCACTTCCGCGCTGAAGTCCGCCAGAGTTCACCTTCTTCTTCCCGGTGCATGTGAGTGCTGATCTTGCAACACAATTTCTTTTTTAAATTCCGCGGTTTGTCCGAATCAGTCGGGTTGTTCGACGGCCATGCCCCCCGATTTCTGTCACGTGCAAGCTGGCGCCGATGCGCCAAAATCAGATCACGTGCACCAAATACCTGGGGCAACTCGGTGCAAAACGGAAATTTGCTGGGAAACCCGGCGAAAATGCGCCCGACGGACCCTTAGTAAATGAGCCCCAATGTGTGGAATTGTACGGAAGACGTACTCGATGCCGAAGCTTATCCAAAAGTCTACTTTACATAAGACCCTCCCCTCTTCTTCATGTCTCCATTTTTAATCAAAGTTTGATTGACAATTTACTGATCCCTTAATTTTTCGTTGCCTTTGGGAAATTTAGTGCTAAATATGTAACAAAATATGTAACAATGGGTTGGATGGGGCCACTCAATGACAACCAAATGTAACATCCATAGGACATCGCCGGGGCATGGAAATGAATGGGCTTCGGAACATGAACGCTTGGAGCGGACTGGACCATTTGATAACCCCAGGGTCATGTTCTGGGTAGATAGAGGGTTGGCCACAGGATCATTTCCACTTGAGGACCCAACGTGCCTGAGACGGGCTCCACACCTCTGTGTTCAGTCAATGAATTGCAGACCCACTTTTTAAATTGTACAGCAAATAGGCCTAAAAGTTCCGAGATGGATTTTGTGACTTTTTGAAGGCTGTATTTTTGAATTCAGGGCTTGATACAATCCCCAGCAAGTTTATAGTAACATTTTTATGATGATATAATAAAAGATTTAAAGGGAACCTGTCATCAGGAGCCCTTTTCCTGGTTCCACCATGCCCCCTATGTCCTCCATGTACACATTGTCAAAGAAATTTCATAGTAAAACTGACTTTTTCCCAAAAAAGTTAGATACAAATTTACCTTTCTGTATGCAGAGCTGCTTCCCCCAAAGGGCGTCATAAATGTCTGCCCCGCTCCTCACTGGCCCCTCCCATGAGACTACGGACACAAATCGATATACATAAAGGTAAACTTTCATCTAACTTATATTTTTTTCTGGAAAAAAGCCAGTTTTACTATGAAAATTCTTTGGCAATGTCTACACTATTCTCTATGGGGACATGGGGGAGCCATAAAAACGGCTTCTGATGACAGGTTCCCTTTAATGTTCTTTCCAATACATGATCTTGAGAACATCTGTCTCTTTCCCTAATGGCAGTCTCTTGCGCTCTCGTAGACCGTGGATGAGGTGGCAGACCACATACATTACTATCACTCGGGCACAGGAATAGGCTGCTGTTCCTGTGGTTAGTGGTTGTCCCCCTCCCAATCGGTGCCCCCTGCCCCGCGGAAAGGGAATAACATGAAATCTTGTTTCCACCTCCACAACTGATGACGCACATTACGGATGTATTGAGAATGCATTATGCAGTAGGCGCCCATGGCTGACACCCGCAATCGGTGCTGTTAACCATTTAACTGCCGGCAGGGGCGGTAAAATGCCGGTGGTGTGTGGGTGCCGCCATCTTGGATGGGAGCGTCGCTCTACGTGACTTCTTCATACAGTGACGACCCATTCCCATGACAGCATGGAGTATTTATAGATTTTATAGTCTGAA
Organism: Engystomops pustulosus; assembly: GCF_040894005.1. Taxonomy (NCBI): domain Eukaryota; kingdom Metazoa; phylum Chordata; class Amphibia; order Anura; family Leptodactylidae; genus Engystomops; species Engystomops pustulosus. The sequence goes on from NC_092421.1 coordinate 84,307,160, forward strand.
AGAAATTCTCCATAAAGTGCAGTACAGTGGTATTGCAGTATTTGATAGGAGTGATCAGGTCGCCTAGGGGGCCCAAAAAATAATAATAATTAAAAAAAATTCTGAAAATAAATATTAAATAGAATAATGGTAATCGTAAAATAAAAATTGGTCTGAAAAATGGGAAAAAAAAAATTAAAAACCCTAAATATTCACCCCACCGATCTAAAAATAAACAGATAAAATCCTAAACGGGTTAGGAATCATGTTACCCCAAAAGTCAAGATCTGTCGAAATGTAAAAACAGTTATTCCCGGCAGTGAACCCATTAACAGGAAATAGCGCCGAATTGTCAAAATTGCCACTTTTTTTACCATTTTGCAAAACATAAATTGAATAAAAAGGTTGTACAGTCCTTAAAATGAAAACAACAGCTTCTCTTGCAAAAAATTACACCCTACACAGCTGCATACACTTAACTATAAAAAAAAGTTATTGGTGTCGGAATAGGCCAAAATGAAGAACGAAAAATTTGTCTCCAAAATTTTGAAACCGAATAAAACATATAGAAATTTGGTATTCCAGTGCTCGTACCGATGGTACAAATGTGGGGTTTTTTTCCTACAATTTCATTGCATTTGGAATTTTTTTTCCAGGTTCCAAGTACCTGGCATGAAATATGAAATACTGTCGCTAAAAAGTACGGAGAGTAAAATTGGAGATGCAAAAATAAAAAAAAAAGCCTGGACCTTAAAGGAAATCTACCACCAGGATGAAGGATTGTAAACCAAGCACACTGACATACAGGTGTGTGCCCCCTCTGGCAGGATCTGCTCTTCTTGTAGCTTCATATGCCATTGTTTTTAAGAAAAAGAGGTTTTAAAAATGATGCAGGTGAGCCTTCGGGGCTCCAAGCTTCATTGACATCTATAGAGTCTGGAGCCCCGGAGGCTCATTTGCATAATTTGTGAAACATTTGTCTTGTAAAAATAACGTCCTAAGAAGCTAAAAGAAAAGCAGAACCTACCAGAGGGGGGACTCACCAGTATGTCAGTGTGCTTGGTTTACAATTCTTTATCCTGGTGGTAGATTTCCTTTAAGGGCTTTAAGATAGTGGGATAAGAGTCAGATGGTTGGAGGTCCAACCAGTGGAAACCCCAGTGATCAGGTAAACTGGGCCCAAAAGGATGGATAGGTAGATGAAATAATTGTGCACAGTCTCCTGTTCCCTAAAATATTCCCTAGTTTATCATATAAAGCCGACCTTACTGCCTATGGTTTTATTAGATAAAGACCCATTATGTACAGCCGTATGTGGGGCCCCCCAGCAGCTCTGGGCCCATGGCACTTGCCCCGGTATGCCCAAAGCTGGCGCCGGCCCTGGTCCCACATATGTTCAATATTCTGGTGTCCCAGGGGTTGAACCCCCCGTGATCTGACTTGTATCCCTTATATTTTGGATAAGTGATGGTCCATTAAGCTTTCTCACTAGTGTGTGGAGTGGATGAGCGTCCTTGGTGGGACAACCCCTTTAAGCCACAATACAGTAATTGTTATTGAAAGTACAAGTTGTGTTGTAACGGAAAGTATCACAAGGAAACCTAAAAACGATAATTAAGTAACAATTTTGTTAATATTTTATGTTGATGACTAAAAGCACGGCATCTCCTATGAGCGCAGGTAAATAATCCATCTCCAATATGTTAATGGAGCGGCGCTCCTAAATGTTTTATCAGCTCGCTGCCGATAGATGAACAATTCTAATTAATCCCTTTTATATTTGCCGAGCCCAGAATGAGGTGTCACAATTTTATGATTAGTCATTACTCTTCTGTCATCGCTAAAACACTGAAGAAATGGGAAGATAAATGGATTTATGGGATTTTTATAAAGTCCCTAATGAATTACAACATGCAAGGAGAGATCCGCGAGTGAGCCCCCCCCCCATCACATTACCATGTATAATGATATGGTGCGTCGCCCAGTGGCTTCATGAATAAGATAATTGTCTGTCAATAACCCTAATGTGTGCGAAAAAGATGGTAAAGAATTTCTAATCCAGGTTTATTTAAAGGGATACTTTGTCATCATCTGGATTTAGGTAAAAATCACAATTATTACAATATCATAAAAAAGCTACTTTTTTTAATGTGAATAGATTTAACTTTTTTGTGTGTGGTAAAGGGGATGTTTTTATCACTTTGCACATTTTTTGTTTGTAAAGTCTTTTTTATTATTTTTTTACATTTTTAGTGCAAACAACAAATACAATATGATATCCATATAACAATGATGGATTATAAACAGAGAATGAAAAACATCAAGGAAATTTACTGTTTACCAAGCAAAATGCATGGATCAGAAAACCATTGTATAGAAATAACATATACATGACAGTATAGGATGGGGGTTTGGGGGGGGTGAAGGACCCAAAATTAGCCTGTGTGATTCACCCTAATGATAGGGGATCAGGTAGTGAGATTAGGTGGTTGGGGGCTGACCCCGACTCCGATTAGGAGGAGGGGGGATGAGTGGGACTAGTGTGAGACTGTGTGGGACTGTATGCCAAAACCTAAACTCATTCTATCTTATAACTGATGCCTTAACATGGTGAGTGGGATGGGGGTCAGTGTAGATTAGGGGTCCTGCTCATCTTCTCGTGGAGTTTCTCCGAGGTATAATTTGCATTGATTAGATTCAAAGAACAAAAACCAGACTTTGCACATTTTGATGAATCGGTCAATACAGAAACAAAGAGCATAGAACATAGCCAGGGGCGTAACTACAGTGGTAGCAGCTGCTATGGGGCCCGCAGTGTCAGGGGGCCCGGCACCTGGCCTGACACAGTAAGGAATGGAGGATGTGCACCATAATCTTCACATTACGCTGCACATTGTATGGTATAATATGTATATAACAGAGCACATAGTACACATCATGAATCTGCCGCTCATATAAGAAAGGGAGAGGGAGGGGGTTACACGACGACAGGACTAGGGATCAAGGGATATGTCATCTCCGTCTACTTCCTCCATGTGGTCAGCAGCTACTGGGACAGATCTGTGTGAGTGTATAAATGTGTATATCAGTGCATAAATGTGTGGGGATAGGGGGCCCCATTCTGAAGTCTGCTATGGGGCCCTGCGTCTCCTAGTTACACACCTGGACATAGCCCATAGAAGACTAGACATGAACTCTCTCCCATGTTAAAGGACATAAACACAATCCGGGTGGACACAATGTGATTGGTAGATTGTCCTCAATCAAGAGGGTCCCGTTCTTATTAATGGATGAACAGTAGGTCCCGCATCCTAACCTCCATCCAACACTTCAATAATGAGAGATCAAAAATTGACAATAACGTCGGTAGGGTACTGAATGATTTTTTCCATTCACTGTCTATGAGAGGGCCCAAGCAATCTGCTCCCCAACTTCTGCGACTCCCAAAGTATGGAGCGGCAGGACCCATGCTCCATCCTAGGGAACCGCATTCTCATAAACTCTGATCTGATTTATATCCTAATAACCACGGGAAACAATGTAACTTGATACAACCCCCGGGCCTTCTAGGGGGCCCGTGGCCACCCAAACCACCGACCAAATTATATACTAAGAAGAACCTTCACTGATGAAATCCTTGTAAATCTGTTCCAGTCTACCTCCGTGCTCCACAGCTCCTCCCCTCTGCTTTGAATAACAGCTGTCACTGGTGGTTGCATACAACAGCAGTCACTAAGAGTAGAGGGGAGGAGTTTTGGAATAACTCCCTTTGAAGTGAAGGCCCGCCCCCAGAGCACTTAAAGAACCCACAGCACAAGATTTAAGTAGATTTGTAGCACTGTAGCTATTAATACTATAGACTAAGTTGTGATTACACATATCTCTATGGCCAATACTGAACACTGGCTGCAGTTTTACATGGTGAAAGCTGCTGACAGACCCCGAAATAAAGCAAAAATTTGGCAATTGGCATGTATTACAACTAGGAGTTCACAGGACCCCGAGAGTCAGGGAGGAGAAGGCTTATGTTTCCAGCGAAGCTTTCCATCATGTCTAGAAGTCCCATGCTGATGTCAGCATAACCATCTGTAGCCTTGACCTTATATCCCATATACAGAGCGGCTTCGTATCCGGACTGTAGCCGGATGATCTGTATGTTTTCAGGGATTGTTACATGACGTATGGGACACGTGAAGAATCTTCCCTGCAATTATCTCGGTTCCCGAGATCACAGCAAGTCCTCATTTTACTAGAGTCAGGGTAGAAATTCCCTGTTTCCCTGGGGCCTGGATGTAGATAATTTCTGAGACTGAATACAGACAGTACAGAATTGGATTGGATCTCGGTGCATCATCAGATGTAGTTGTGTCTCGTTATCGGGAGCGTTGGGTGATGTTACAGAACTTTTTGCTCTTAGTTAAAGTATTTTCTTATGGGGTCAGGAAATTAAAAAATATATCCAGCAAGTTTCCAGCCACTCGGTAACATGAGAACTGGATCTTTTGTTTTTGGGTCACCCTTCTAGACTCACAGGATGGCAATACCAAGCATAGTAGTGACACTGGATATGGGCAGCACGTTGGCTGAGTGGTTAGCCTTGCAGCACGGTGGCTCAGTGGGTAGCACTTCCGTCTTGCAGCGCTGGGGTCCTGGGTTCGAATCCCACCCAGGTTAAAATCTGCAAAGAGTTTGTATGGTCTCTCCGTGTTTGTGTGGGTATCCTCCGGGCACTCCAGTTTCCTCCCACACTCCAAAAAAACCCCATACTGTTAGGTTGTTTAGATTGTGAGCCCCATGGGGACAGGGACCAATGTGACATGCTTTGTATAGCGCTGCGTAATCTGTGTGCAGAGGTTTTGTATAAAGATGTAGGTAGGTATCAGTATTGTGCCTACAGCTCCTAAAGAGACTTGGACTTTGTTTCCGTGGTAACAGACTACAATAAGAATATGTGTAGTCAGATCGTTTTCAGCAGCAGAAACATTTAGTTGGGTTGGAATAAGTGTATAGTTACAAAGTAACAATTGCAGAATCACACTGCCGTTGCCCACCGTACCGTAGCACGGAGGGCACACGGCAGCGCGCGGGGAGAGGAGGAGGAGGAGGAGGGGGTGAGTGCTGCTCACCCCCACCCCTCTCCATAGGGATGTATGGCGCACAGCACCGTAATACAGGAAAAGATAGGACATGTCATATCTTTTTCACGGGTACAGAGAGGTAGGGTGCCGCATGTGCGCTGCACCGTACCGCTCCCATAGGACGCCGTGCGCCCATTGCCGTCTATGGGGGACGTATTTCGGCCATATATACACCCCCCTTGCGGCAGTGTAAATGTAGCCTAAGTCTTCTATACTAGGACTGTCTGGGAGTCCAGGATGCAAATAATTTATGTGAAATATGTGTATAAAATCTCAAGGTCATAAGAATGTCATAAAAATCTTGTAATCGGGTAAAATAGCAGCCACGATTTACACAACATCTTCCATTACGCTATATTTTACAATGTCCCAATCAAACGCCTCAATGTCACATTTTGCTTTAGTTCTCATTCTTGTTTATCTGGAGAATTTCGGTCTGTGAAGTAATCCCGCTGTGTGACCCAGACGGTGACCTAAAAAAAAAAATATGACTCTCTTTCTTTTCAATTTGTCCTGATGTTAAGAAATGTTAGTAGAGGTTTGTCTTGTATAAGTGGCGCACCCAGACCTGAAGTGAGCGGAGACGGACTTGGATTATTCTCACCACATCATTTACAGATCTCTAAGCAACAGCACAGACCTCGGAGAAACCAGAGCAAACGTCTTCGCCGGAGCGCCGCATGCTATATGTGAGACCTCAGCGCAGCAAAGGAAGAGAAAACACGTGCGGCTCAATGTATCTGACTCCACGAGCAATTGAGGTTATACGGGAGGAGATGTCTTCAGGAGACAGTCCTCTTACAACAAATTTACTTATGGTACAAAGTCCCACTTAAAGGTTCTATTCTACCCATAGGATAGGTCTGATCGGTGGGGTGCCACCCATAGGACCCTTGGCAAAGACAAGCACTGGGGTCCCATTTCCCCAAATTGTTGAGGCAGCAGGTTCTCACACACATGGAATAACATAGCAGGAAGCACGCTTGACTTACTGCTCCATCATTTAGTGGAAATGACCATAGGGGGTGCTAGTACTCGGACCACCCAATCAGACTGCAGCGGCAATTATGAAAATCCTGCCGGTAAGTAGGCATCCTTGGATGGGTTGGTAGAATGTAATTGTTGGCAACAATGCCTTTAACTACGGGATGCCTGTACCCCTACTTTAAAGACCACAGGGGAAAACAAAAAACACCACTGAATCCAGCATGTACTTGGCGCATACCCACAGGTTTCACTTCTCCTCACCCCCTGCAGCTTTTTACACTTTTTATCTCAGTAGATAAAAGACGTGGGTAAATCCGGCAGCAATAATTGACATGTTTAAGTCTTTTAATACAGCACGAGGTTGTATCTTCAATCCACTTCTCTGCAAATGACCTTGTGCCCTGTGGAGACCAACATGCAAAAATCATGTCTGCTTTCTACTAGAAATACAATCACTCACACTCAGGGGGGTTGTACTTGCACTCGGGGGGGGGGGGGGTTGTACTCTCACTCAGGGGGGCTGTGCTTGCACTCAGGGGGTTGTACTCGCAGTCAGGGGGTTGTACTTGTACTCGGGGGAGGGCGATTGTACTCTCACTTGGGGGTGTTGTATTTGCACACAGGGGGTTGTACTCGTACTCGGGAGGGTTGTACTCGCACTCTGGTATCGCAGATTCCCATCAATGTTGGAGGGAGGCAATTTTTTCTCAATCCTGGTAAAACTATTTTAAGAGGATTCCAGCCTTTTTAGCTTAAATCCGACCGTCATGTGCTCTGGGGTCATGTTTGGCTGCCGTAGACTTTATCTCGGACCTTTAATGTGACATTTGGGCATCTGAGAGGAAATGGAGCTGGTGCAGTAATGGTCATGTACAGGGCGTTCTCTACCTGTAGAACTTGCTTTCTAGACTCTCTGGGGTCTTTACCGAAAATTGTCTGAACTAACTCCACGTTCATGAAGGTGAAATGGAACAGGTTCTTGAAGCCGTGTGCACCAAAACATATCAGAAAGCTAGAAGTGCAGGAAAAGTGCCAGGTTTTCAAAACTGCACCCAATTGTGCAAAAAAATAAATAAATAAAGCCATGAGTGTCGGAAAAGGATTAATATTTTGGCCAACACTTCATAAATAAGGTGCAGCAAAGGGGAACACAAAACCTGTTGGAAAGTCGATGAAGAGCCCTGTGTTACTGTTATTCCACCACCGTGGATCCCTTACCAGTCGCTCTGGCTCTATGCCGATAACACCCATGCTTACAGACGGCTTCACCATTACTCCGGTGAAAACAAGTTGGCCCCTATCCACAGGACATGCTGATCGGTGCGGGTCTCAGTGACCGGAGATCTGGCTGCTCTGTTCATCGGAGTATGAAGAGGGTACAAAGGACCCTCTTTCCTTTGATCCTTGGGGGTCCTATCACTGAGACCCCTACCAATTAAAAAGTTGGCCCCTACAGTAACTTGTAGATAGGAGGTAACATATTGTCACCCCAGGACCCTTCATGGACATCACTTTCTTTTGAAACCAACTCCATAAAACGTTTCTACACACAGACCAGGTGTCCGCAGATGCTCTTCAGCATCAAACTGAACCCATGGGTGTCCTATGATCCGTAGAACGTGAGGGTTAGTGTGATGGCATCTTACATTTCAGGACCATTGTAGTAGCCTGCACCTAGAGCAGCAAAATCCTGTGTCTGCAGAGAAGCCGCACTGAATGCGCTTTCCCTGAGGCTTTGTATCTCATGGAGGGATCCAAAATGAGTTGTTCCTTAATGGTGACCTTTTATCGTGATGATAACTCAAGGTCACAACTGATCTCCATCCAAGGACATTGATGTTTTTGGCTGATATGATGCTACTTTGTTTAAGGACCTTTTTATGTTGTGTTTGTCAGACCTTGCTGTGTGAATGGACACGAACTGTCACTGTGATTCGCCTGTCTCAAGCTAATGATGCCAATTTAATTGGTCCCAAAGGGCTGCGGAAATATGTCTCTCATTAAGTGGTTGTTTAATTTATCATATACGTCTGACAGCTTTACCGCTTGACTTCTCCAACTTTAGTGACTTCCTTTGCAAGCAAATGATAGAGCGCTGAATTATAAGGCACCTAAGATCCGGTGCCCTTAAAGGGATCTCCCACGTATATAATATGATGACGGGATATGCACCAGATAGCATCAGAGATGGGATTGCTAGAGAGAAGTGGTATACAGAGAGGTGTCCATTTATCTGTGTGTCTGTCTACCAGGTAAAATGGGGAAACAACCCCCGAAAGACCCTTGTAGTCCTGAGACCACCTGAGGATAAGTAATGATTGGGAAGCCAGGATTTATTAAGAATAGCTCCGTGTTAGGCTGCATTTACACGAACATATGCTCCGTGGGCTGGAGAGGAGGAGGGATGGGCGCTGTTCACTTGCACTGCCATTTTTACGGCCAAAGATAGTGCAGTCTCTATCTTTTTTGCGGCGGTGGTATGGTACGCACACGTTGTGCTCAACGTACTGCACCGCACCATAGGCATCTTGTGGCCGCATATACATCCCCACGACAGTCGGGTAAATGTAGCCTTAAAAGACATCTACCACCAGGATGAAGGATTGCAAACCAAGCACATTGACATATTGGTGTGTGGCAGGATCTGCTCTTCTTTTAGTTTCTTTAAGGGAACCCGTCATCAGAAATTGTCCTAAAAAGACACTACCAGTATGTTGCCAAACAGCTGAACACATTCCAGATGATGCTTCTTTCATAACCCAATGTGGTGGCATTATCCAGAAAATCAACTTTGAAGTGAGATGTAAATTGGTTGTATAAACTCAAGGAGGCGGAGAATTTAACACTGAAGTCAAGCTCTCTCTTCCTCAGAAAGCCCCTTCACTGTAATTGATGGTCCTGCATCTTAAAGACATCACTAACCAGATCTCCCGAAGTCTGATGAATGACGTCCATGATAGATTAAGGAGACAATCAGAGCTTGACTTCAAGTTTAAACTCTCCGCCCCCTTGACTTTATACAGCCAATTTACATCTCACTTTAGTTGATTTTCGGAATGATGATGGCACCACACTGGGCCATGAAAGAAACAAAAACTAGAAGGTGTTTTGCTACTTGACAATATTCTGGTAGTGGTTTATTAGAGCAGTTGCTGATGACAGGTTCCCTTTAAGCCTCATTTTTACAAAAAAAAGGCTTTTTAAAATTAGGCAAATGAGCCTGAGGGGCGCCGGGCTCCATAGCCGTTAATTGAGCCCAAAGCCCCTCATTTGCATAATTTTTAAAGCATTTTTTGTAAAAGCAAATGAACAAAGAGCTGAAATGAAGATGGATCCTGCCAAAGGGGGCGCACACCAGTATGTAAGTGTGCTTGGCTTACAATCCTTCACCCTGGTGGTAGAGAGCTTCTCCAAGTTTAGGATACAATGTCCTCAACACCCCAGTGACTTTTCAATGCAAAAACAATAAATGGGTCTGGAACCTAACAGAAAAGCGGACATCATGAGGGTTAGGGCTACAAAAATGGGGCCATCATAGATTGGGGTTCTGCAGAATAGGGGGCATAAATTGGAGTAAAGTGGCTATAGATATAAGGGCATTATACAATGAGGGGCAGTAATACACTTTGTGGGTACATTAGGGGATAGGGATTTTAAACCAAATCTTTTGGTTGAATTATACACCAAGAATCTGCAGCACTAGCTCCATCCTGTGTGCGGCTTTTGTGCCGCAGGTTTTTATGCAGACTTATGGCCCTATCCCAAATAATACAACCTGTGGAAAGATGTGGCGCTGTTTCCAAGCATCTCACAACAGCAATCTGTCCTAGCTCATATTATTCGTGAAAATGGATAAAGCAAATGTCACAATTTTCAGACGAGCGCCAAGTACTCGCCCCAAGCCTCCAGCGGTGAAGCTCTCCCATCCCAATACAAAATGACTTCACAGCTCGTCCAATACACAACTCTGCAAATTCCAGCAGTAATGCGAAAAACGTGTCCAAGTCATCAGCTGGGATGAGTATTATGTTTCTTCTCCTCCCTGGAAGATTCTTAAAGGGAAAGGTTAAATGCAATGAGAGGTATTGGAATGACGTGGCAGCGTTTGCATTACGTGGTCCGATCATCCTGAATCCTAATGGATTTCTCCTGGTTTATTCACATCAGTTATTTATGGAGTCTTATGGAGGAGGAGGTAATGGACAGTCGTATTGTGGACTCTGTGCATAGAAGACGTCTCATTCCTCTGGAGAATAAGAGGCTGATGAGCCGGGGAAAGCGGCAAATTGAATGAAGGTGCATTACGTCTGGTTAGAAGAGATGACTTGGCGACGGGCTGGGAAGATCTGTGATGAAAACCAGTTGTAAAAGCAGAACCTAATGTGTAGTAAATGAATTACCATGACTCATAAATTCAGCTTGTGCGTCTCCCCTTAGACTTCAGAGCTGCAGATGCCACTTTGCGTTACACACTCTGGGATTGTGCGTGCAAGTGACATGAGACGACGTATGTAAATGCAAAACGCTGATAAAACACAAGATAAACGGTAACGTGACGGGTCAAAGAAAAAGCGTCTCTTACTCTGGAGGACCCCGGACGTCCGTGCGTTGTATAAGAATCCTACTGGTTACTATGTAATACTTTGTTTCTCCTGTGATGGCGCTGCGGTGGAATTGCACATTTTGATGTTTTTTAGATTACAGTTGGTTCTTGCAAGAACGATCTCTTCTACGTAATTGGGCTGGATTTGGATAATGGGATTGTCTGCACTGGAGATGTAGAGATGGTTTACCCTTGAAGGAGGCAGTTTTTAACTAAAGTCTAGCCTAATAGTCAGACTGTGCTGACTCGACATCGTCCTTCTCTCTGCATCTTCCAACCTTGTCACACCAGTGCCCTGTTTCGCAGCCTCTTAAATAATATTAATAATTCTTTATCTATATAGCGCACACAGATTCGCAGCGCTGCAGAGTTTGCCAAATCAGTCCCTGTCCCCATGGGGCTCACAATCTAATCAACCTACCAGAATGCTTTTGGAGTGTGGGAGGAAACTGGAGGACCCGGAGGAAACCCACGCAAACACGGAGAGAACATACAAACACTTCAAACACTTGCCCAATGCTGTGGCCCTTAGCATTGAGGTCTGTTTGCTTCCTTCTCTTTCTTCCTGCTAGTTACCCATCTTGTATATATATATACCCTATTGCTTGTCTCCCGCCTACCTGACTACATTGTATAACCAAGCTCCCTCCTGCTTATATCTTTGCTCTGTCTGACTGCCGATTATGGGGGCCACCTTGACATCGGGTCCCATCGTGTCCACCCATGCACCGGAGACTACTTGGACTTAGTGATTCCTTTTGTGACTCTTGCCTCCTACTGGGTGAAGAATCAAACAATCCCTTAGGCACTGGTTCTGCTCAGCACCAGGTTCTTTAGCGAGTCATAGGATCCACATCATCTTCTGTTGGTCATTGGCAGGGGTGTAACTTGAGGGTGCGGTGGCAACCGGGCCTGAGAGGGTTAGGGGGTCCATGATGTGCCCCTTTCCCATATGAGAAGACTGGTGCTATACACCATATGTTATAGTGGGGGCCACTCATCATTGGGGCGCCTATAGGGTGAATGCGATGTGATATACCATGAGCATCTCTCCGTTCTTATCTCTACATGAAACCTCTGTTGGCACAGCAGTAGTTAACTTTCAATAAAAGAAACCCCAATGTAGATCACACTCGCTATAAATCTGATTTTCTTAATTTTCACATGAAATTTCCATTTTCGCACATTTCCCTCCATGCCGTGGAGCACAATGTCTGGTGTTAGACCGTCGGTGACGTCAGTCACATAAAGACGTCCAGCGCTGCAATGGCAACTAATTATCTCACGGCATAGTAATGACTTGGCCGACGTCCATTTACATGTGTCGCCTCTGCCGTAATGAGCATCTGCAGAGAAACCTTTTCCAACATGTCTCGTGGCTTTTCCCAAGAATCCACCAGATTTCAGAGCTCGGAAAAAAATGACGACTTCTTAAAGGGGCGCTCTACTCTTAGATCGCCATTGTGTCGTTACTATCAGAAATATATGTCCCTGCGCAGTCTGACATTGTCCAATTGGTGATTGGAGAAGAAGGGACACACCCCTTTTTACAAAGAGAATGGTAACGCCCAGTTGTCTATTTATAAATATTCATGAGGAATAACAGAGGAGCGGCACACATGCACGTCCACCTTGGTCAATAAGGACACATGAACTGAATTGGGAGCGAAAAGAACATTTCTATAAGTTATGTCCTTATAGGAAATCCATAAGCGGATCCCTAGGGGTTCACAATATACATTGGACGGTCTGCAGATCCATATAGACTTAAAGGGGTTGTCCCATTTCAGCAAATAAATGTTACTGTTTGTGTACTGAAAAGTGATACATTTTTCCAATATACTTTCTGTGTCAATTCCTCACAGTTTTCCAGATCTCTGCTTGCTGTCATCCTATAGAAAGCTTCTGTTTACTTCCTGTGGACAGAAATCTAACCATGGTCACACAGGTGCACGGCTCATTATATCACACAGGTGCACGGCTCGTTATATCACACAGGTGTGCGGCTCGTTATATATCACACAGGTGCACGGCTCGTTATAACACACAGGTGCACGGCTCGTTATATCACACAGGTGCACGGCTCATTATATCACACAGGTGCACGGCTCGTTATATCACACAGGTGTGCGGCTCGTTATATATCACACAGGTGCACGGCTCGTTATAACACACAGGTGTACGGCTCGTTATATATCACACAGGTGTGCGGCTCGTTATATCACACAGGTGTGCGGCTCGTTATATCACACAGGTGCACGGCTCATTATATCACACAGGTGCACGGCTCGTTATATATCACACAGGTGCACGGCTCGTTATATCCCACAGCTCGGATTACTGTCTGTGATATAACGAGCCGTGCACCTGTGTGACCATGGTCAGGTTTCCTATAGAATGACAGCAAGCAGAAATCAAAGGAATTGATACAGAAAGTGTATTGGAAAATTGTATAACTTTTCATTATACAAACAATAACATTTATTTGCTGAAATGGGAACATCCCTTTAACTATTTAACTGGCGTTTTATTGCAAACCACAACACCGATGCATCCGCGTCATGCAATACTCTGTGAGCTACAAGGATTACAAGTAACTGATACATTGTTTCAAACTTTCTGTGAGATTTAGGGATTATTCACTCTACCCCACTGCTCCTGTTCACAGTCCTGCAGTTTACATGACAAGATGAATACATAATGGTAGTGTCCTCCCAGTGCTATACATTCCTACTCTGAACAGCTACTCCCATCTGCTCTGAGTGACTGCTGTACTATTCACCCAGAAGTCTGCTACTGTTCATTGTAGTAAGCCAAGGGCAGAGTGGTGCAAGTACATTACCCCAGTAGGTCCAGCTACAATTCTGGAATATAAATCACTTAGAAAGCATACTTGCATTAGACTGATGCATAAATGACTCTCCAGGGACAGAACCTCTAGTAAATTTTTTCAAACTTTATTGGGGCAAGAATGCATAACCCCTTTAAAGGAAATCTACCCTCAAAATGCATCATGATAAACAGGGTACACTCCTAGATCCTGTCACGTGGCTGTGGTGATCTTATATTTGTTATCCTTAGTCTCCAACTTTAACAATTATGGTAAAGAGCCCGAGGGGCTACCCTAGCCCCTCTGGCTTTACAGACTGTTACATTGTCTCGCCCTCCCCCTTGCTCTGTTAGCACTGAATACAGCAGGAAGTACTTACTGCAAGTGCTAAGGGAGTAGGGAGGAGGGAGAGACAGTGTAACAGTCTGTAAAGCCAAATCACAGAGGGGATCTAGTAACCCCTCGGGCTCTTTACCATAATTGACAAAGTTGATTTTAGAAGGTCGCAGGCCATGGATAACAAATATAAGAAGATCCCACAGTCCCGGTGCCTGGATCTAGGAGTAATGTCCCTGGTTTATCATTCTTTATGTTGATGGTTGATTTCCTTTAGATTCAGCCACTATGTGCACTGTTCTGCAGATGTCATCCTCTGCTCCTATGAATGCACATGACTTATGTAAAGCGCAGATTCTCCTGCACAATGTATAATAATAGCAGGTAACAATATTCTGAGTTGTGCCCAACTTGTAAAGAAGCAAATCAATAATCCTCTACTTATACATTCAGCTGCTGAAGGCAGGAATCGGCCTCGGAGGCGTCTGTGCAGGACAATGGGGAGAAGCTAAATGAGTGGTAGAGTTACAGGGAGCGAGTGCAGCGAGCGCGCACCTAGGAGACTCATTTATCATTGTCTCGCTTATAACATAATCATAAATATGTATTCATATCACCAGAAAACTTGTGATCCTCTCCCGGGGAATTGCTGGGGAGCTGGCAAGTTATTTTTGTAAAGAAGACCAAAAAAAAATTCCATAAATGACATAATGTCCCATGTGCTCATATACAGCACTGAACTTGTCTCCAAGTGACTCCTAACTCACTAAAGATGTTCTGTAATACCTGAGCTATTGGGGGCCCGGATGGCAGGTCTGTAGGGCTGGATACCTGACGCCCTGGTGAAATGGATCTGTTCTCCTGGAACTTTGATTTTAACCCCTTAAGGACGGAGGGTTTTTCGGCTCATTTCTCGCTCTCCAACTTCAAAAATCCATAACTTTTTCATTTTTCCGTGTACAGACCTGTGTGAGGGCTTATTTTGTGCGTAACAAATTTTACTTTCCCGTAATGTTATTTATTTTAACATGCCGTGTACTGAGAAGCTGAAAAAAAATTCCAAATGTGGAAAAATTGAAAAAAAACCGCACATGCGTCACGTTCTTGTGGGCTCAGTTTTTACGACTTTCACTCTTCGCTCCAAATAACATGCCTACTTTATTCTTTGGTTCGGTGCGATCGCGGTGACACCAGATTTATACAGGTTTTATTGTGTTTTAATACATTTTCAAAAATTAAACAAATGTGTACAAAAAAGAAAAAAACATTTTTGCCATCTTCTGATGCTAATAACTTTTTCATACTTTTGCGCACGGAGATGTGTGAGGGGTCATTTTTTGCGAAATGAAGCGACGTTTTCATTGCTACCATTTTGAGGTCTGTGTGACATTTTGATCATTTTTTATTTCATTTTTTATGTTATGTAAAAAGGTGTAAAAGTCACATTTCGGACATTTGGGCGCCATTTCCCGCCTCGGAGGTCACCGCCGGCCGTAACCGTTTTTATATTTTGATAGATCGGGCATTTTGGGACGCGGCGATACCTAATATGTTTGTGATTTTTACTGTTTATTATGTTTTATATCAGTTCTAGGGAAAGGGGGGTGATTTGAACTTTTAATATTTTATTAATTTTTTTTATTTTTTAAACTTTTTTTTTTCTTTTTTTTTTCACTATCTTTTAGACCATCTAGGGTACATTAACCCTAGATGGTCAGATCGCTGCTACCATATACTGCAATACTTCTGTATTGCAATATATGGCATTTTTGCAGCACATTCATTACAATGAGCCACTGGCTCATTGTAACGAATCTGCAGCTGCCAGATAGCCTCGTGTCAAAAGAAGACACGAGGCTACCATGGCAACCGATCGCCGCCCCCTGATGACGTTCGGGGGCGTGGCGATCGAAAAAAAGATGGCGCCGGCGACTTTGATAGTGGCCCAGACCACCATGACGACTTCTTCCAGCACATCTTCCGTGTCACAGCTTGTAGAATTTGCACCAGGGGCATCTTTGGCTCCTTTCATTCTTTTTTCTTTTTTGTCCAGTTTCCCATTGTACCCTTTCACATTGGGGCACATTTACTAAAAACACTGCAGTGTGTACTAGGTTCAGGATTCAGGATTTCTCGTGCTCGTTCTTCATGTATCTGGCGCCCCCCGTACTGCCCCGACAGAGTGCACCAACTTTTTTCCAGTGCACCTTTCACATGGAACATGCAACACATTTCTGTCGGTCTTCGCTTGATAAATCTGGAGCATTGTCCGACTAAGCACCGGACGCCCTTTATGTGCAGAAATGTTCAACACAACACGGTCTCCTGCGTCACAAATTTGGTGCGGACACTTTTTATATACATGTACAAGCAGTTTACACTAGAAAGTATGTGCAAAGTCCGAGAGAAAACTGTCGCAAGGGCCTTAATAAATGTTCCCCATTGACTATTGATGTGCTCCCCACACAGGTGTAATATGTTTTTATATGTATCAGGAGACTAAAAAAGAATAGCCAAAAACTATATGCAACCGGGATGTCTTTCTGTCTATAAGCCGCCTGTGAGTACATGGAGCCATTGATTTCTTCTGTCGCATAATAGATTTCAATTGTATCCAAATCCTCAGGATATTGATACAGTTAGAATGTGTACTTGTCTAGAGATCCAATATTCTGGCCCAAATCTGGGGTATATGAGCTAGTGACAACACTGATTTAGACTATTTGATCCAAATGCATAATGGTTGCAGTAATAGTGAAGGGGTCACTATTAGAGATGAGCGAACATGCTCGTCCGAGCTTGATGCTCGGTCGAGCATTAGGGTACTCGAAACTGCTCGTTGCTCGTTGAAAATGGCAGCTCCCGCCGTTTTGCTTTTTGGCGGCCAGAAACAGAGCCAATCACAAGCCAGGAGACTCTGCACTCCACCCAGCATGACGTGGTACCCTTACACGTCGATAGCAGTGGTTGGCTGGCCAGATCAGGTGACCCTGGGATAGACTAGCCGCTGCCCGCGCTGCTCGGATCATTCTGTCTCTGGATGCCGCTAGGGAGAGAGCTGCTGCTGGTCAGGGAAAGCGTTAGGGTGTTCTATTAGCTTACTGTTAGGCAGGAGTGATTCTCAAAGAACCCAACAGCCCTTCTTAGGGCTACAATAACGTTCTACTTTTTTTATTTTAATTTGCATCTATTACCATTTTGTGAGGAATTAGCAGGGGGACTTGCTACCGTTGTGTTTAGCTCTTAGTGGCACACATATCCATAGCAAAGACCGAAGTGGGAAAATTCAGTAGGGGTTGGATTTCTATTAGGCACTAACTCAGTGTCATCTCATCTGGCATAGTAGTGTGCTTTGATACTTGGCTAGAAAATAGCCATAGGAGAATACAAAGAGCTTACTTACGCCTACAGTAGCGTTCTATATATTTGATTTCTGGTTGATCTGCTGGTGGCTGTAGTTTCTGCAGTGCATGTACTTGCCAATTCTGAGCAATTTGTAGTGAGACTTGCGACCGCTGTGTTCTGCGCTTAGTGACGCACATATCCATAGCAAAGACCGAAGTGGGAAAATTTAGTAGGGGTTGGATTTCAATTAGGCACTAACTCAGTGTCATCTCATCTGGCATAGTAGTGTGCTTTGATACTTGGCTAGAAAATAGCCATAGCAATAGGATAGGATTGTTTGGTTTTAAAAACTCAAAAAAAAACAAAAAACACAAAAAAAAACAAAAAACACAAAAAAAAACAAAAAAAAGTTAAAAAAAAAATAAAGTTATAACTCTCATTTTAAAAATGTTTAACCCGAGGGCTAGGGGTAGAGGACGAGGGCGGGGACGTGGGCGTCCAACTACTGCAGGGGTCAGAGGCCGTGGTCCTGGCCGGGGTGAGACACCACCTGCTGATGAGGGAGCAGGGGAACGCCGCAGAGCTACACTCCCTAGGTTCATTTCTGAAGTTACTGGGACTCGTGGTAGAGCACTGTTGAGGCCAGAACAGTGCGAACAGGTGATGTCGTGGATTGCTGACAATGCTTCGAGCAATTTGTCCACCACCAGTCAGTCTTCCACGCAGTCCACCCATGTCACCGAAATCGCCACTCCTCCAGCTCCTGCACCTCAGCCTCCTCCCCCCCAGTCTGCCCCCTCCCAGGAAAATTTGGCATTTGAACCGGCATACTCTGAGGAACTGTTTTCTGGACCCTTCCCACAGTCACAAACCACTTGTCCGGTTGCTGCTGAGCAATTTTCCGATGCCCAGGTTTTCCACCAGTCACAGTCTGTGGGTGATGATGACCTTCTTGACGTAGTGGAAGTGTGTAAAGAGGTGTCCGACGATGAGGAGACACGGTTGTCAGACAGTGGGGAAGTTGTTGTTAGGGCAGGAAGTCCGAGGGGGGAGCAGACTGAGGGATCAGAGGATGATGAGGTGACAGACCCAAGCTGGGTTGAGAGGCCGGGTGAACACAGTGCTTCTGAGACGGAGGAGAGTCCTCGACCTGAACAGGTTGGAAGAGGCAGTGGTGGGGCCAGACGGAGAGGCAGGGCCAGAGCTGGTGCATCAGCGCCAAATGTGTCAACTAGTGAAGCTCCCGTGGCGAGGGCTCTTGCGGCGAGGGCTAGATCTTCAGAAGTCTGGAGGTTCTTTAAGGAAACACCGGATGACCGACGGACTGTGTTGTGCAACATTTGCCAAACCAGGCTCAGCAGGGGTTCCACCACTACTAGCTTAACTACCACCAGTATGCGCAGGCATATGAATGCTAAACACCCCACTCAGTGGCAACAAGCCCGTTCACCTCCGGCCGTGCACACCACTGCTCCTTCCCCTGTGTCAGCTGATAGTCAGCCCCCTGCCCAGGACCCTGCCACAAAAACCCCATCTTCGCCTCCACGATCCTCCACAGCATCCACCAGCGTTCAGCTCTCCATACCCCAGACGCTGGAGCGGAAACGCAAATATAGTGCAACCCACCCGCACGCCCAAGCCCTTAATGTGCACATCTCCAGATTGCTTAGCCTGGAGATGCTGCCCTATAGGCTAGTAGAGACCGAGGCCTTTCGCAACCTCATGGCGGCGGCCGCCCCTCGGTATTCGGTCCCCAGCCGCCACTACTTTTCCCGATGTGCCGTCCCAGCCCTGCACCAGCACGTGTCAGACAACATCACCCGTGCCCTGACCAACGCCGTTTCTGACAAGGTCCACCTGACCACGGACACGTGGACGAGTGCTGCCGGGCAGGGCCACTATATATCGCTGACGGCACATTGGGTTAACTTGGTGGAGGCTGGGACCGAGTCTGACCCTGGGGCTGCTCATATACTGCCGACGCCGAGGATTGCGGGGCCTACCTCGGTCCAGGTGTTTCAGGCCTACTATGCCTCCTCCTCCTCCCACCCCTCCTCCACCTCCTCCTCCGAACTACCATCCGTGGGCACGGCGCCATCAGTCGGTAGCTCTAGGCACAGCAGCAGTGCCGTCGCTAAGCGACAGCAGGCGGTGCTCAAACTGCTGAGCCTAGGCGACAAAAGGCACACCGCCCAAGAGCTATTACAGGGCATCACGGCGCAGACTGATCTGTGGCTGGCACCGCTGAACCTGAAGCCAGGCATGGTTGTGTGTGACAACGGCCGTAACCTGGTGGCGGCTCTGCAACTCGGCAGACTGACACATGTGCCATGCCTGGCCCATGTGTTAAATCTGATAGTTCAGCGTTTCCTCAAGACATACCCCAATCTGTCTGATTTGCTCACGAAGGTGCGCCGCATCTGTGCGCATTTCAGGAAGTCCAGCCCAGATGCTGCCACTCTCAGGGCAGCGCAGCGCCGCCTCCAACTGCCCGCTCACCGACTGTTGTGCGACGTGCCCACGAGGTGGAATTCAACACTGACCATGTTATCCAGAGTTTACCAGCAGCGCAGAGCGATTGTAGACTGCCAGATGTCAACTTCCACCAGAACTGGTAGTCAGGTCAGTCAGCTTCCTCAAGTCTACAATGAGGAGTGGACGTGGATGTCTGATATCTGTCAGGTGCTGAGTAACTTTGAGGAGTCAACACAGATGGTCAGTGGCGATGCCGCCATCATCAGCCTCACCATCCCGCTGCTTGGCCTGTTGAAAAACTCTCTGATCAGCATGAAGTCGGAAGCTTTGCGCTCGTCATAAGAGACGGGGGAAGAAGATTCCCTTGTTGATAGCCAAAGCACCCTTAGGTCTGTTTCTCAGCGCATATCGGAGGAGGTGGAGGTGGAGGAGGATGAGGAGGAAGAGGAGGAGAATGTTGGCGAGACACAAGAGGGGACCATTGTTGAGTCCTTCACTGTTCAGCGTGTATGGGCAGAAGAAGAGGAGTTGGAGGAGTTGGAGGAGGAGGAAATGGACAGTCAGGCCAGTGAGGGGAGTGAATTCTTACGCGTTGGTACTCTGGCGCATATGGCAGATTTCATGCTAGGCTGCCTATCCCGTGACCCTCGCGTTCAAAGAATTTATTCCAGCACCGATTACTGGGTGTTCACTCTCCTGGACCCACGGTACAAGAAAAATCTTTCCACTCTCATCCCTGCAGAGGAAAGGAGTGTGAGAATGCATGAATACCAGCAGGCCCTGGTGCACAAGCTGAAACAGTATTTCCCTTCTGACAGCGCTAGCGGCAGAGTGCGTAGTTCTGCGGGACAAGTAGCGAGGGAGAGTAGGCGAGCAGGCAGCTTGTCCAGCACTGGCAAGGGTACGCTTTACAAGGCTTTTGCCAGCTTTATGTCACCCCAGCAAGACACTGTCACCTGTCCCCAGTCTCGGCAGAGTAGGGCTGATCTTTACAGAAAGATGGTGAGGGAGTACGTAGCTGACCATACCATCGTCCTAAATGATCACACAGCTCCCTACAACTACTGGGTTTCAAAGCTGGACATGTGGCACGAACTGGCGCTGTACGCCTTGGAGGTTCTTGCCTGCCCTGCCGCTAGCGTCTTGTCCGAGCGGGTTTTCAGTGCAGCTGGTGGCATCATCACAGATAAGCGTACACGCCTGTCGACTGACAGCGCTGACAGGCTGACGCTTATTAAAATGAATAAAGGCTGGATTTCTCAGAATTTCCAATCTCCACCAGGTGAAGGAAGCTCAACCTGAATAATTGATCCACTCCTCCTCCTCCTCATTTTCCTCCTTCTCCTCCTCTTTGTACAGTAAAGCAGAGGAAACTGGCTATTTTTTGACAGGGCCCACTGGCTCTTGCTATAGTACTTTATGCATTTAATTTTTCTGGAGGGCCACCTACCCGGTCCTCTGTTTGAAACAATTTTTGTGAGTGCCACATACAGGCACTCAATCTATTCCATTTTTCTGGAGGGCCACCTACCCGGTCCTCTGTTTTAAAACATTTTTGGGACTGCCACATACAGGCACTCAATCTATTCCATTTTACTGGAGGGCCACCTACCTGCTCCTCTGGTTTGAAAAATTTTTGGGACTGCCACATACAGGCACTCAATCTATTCCATTTTTCTGGAGGGCCACCTACCTGCTCCTCTGGTTTGAAACATTTTTGGGACTGCCACATACAGGCACTCAATCTATTCCATTTTTCTGGAGGGACACCTACCTGCTCCTCTGGTTTGAAAACTTTTTGGGACTGCCACATACAGGCACTCAATCTATTCCATTTTTCTGGAGGGCCACCTACCTGCTCCTCTGGTTTGAAAACTTTTTGGGACTGCCACATACATGCACTCAATCTATTCCATTTTTCTGGAGGGCCACCTACCTGCTCCTCTGGTTTGAAAACTTTTTGGGACTGCCACATACAGGCACTATCCAAATTAAATTGTCTCCATAGCAGCCTCCACACGTTGTCTCCATTGCTACCTCCAAAAGTCGTCCATATAGCTGCCTCCATACATCCTCCCCTTATCAAACGAGGTGTGTCAGGCAGAAATTTGGGTTGTTTTCATGGATTCCACATCAAAGTTGTTAACTTTGTCGCCACCCTGCTGTGTTATCCACAAAATATACTGGCAAACTTTTATGATTAACCGATATTATTTCAGCGCTTCTTGCGCAGCTGTTTACATTCCCCTCACCCGCCATATCCTAAACTTATAAGAACGCTACTACACTTGATCTTATACAAAAGGTTCTTAGAAGTGCTGTTTGGGGAGTAGCCTAGAGACAGGGGCTTGGATTGGCGAAAGCTCGCCTGGCAGCGGAGCGCCAGCTCCATGCCAAGATCCAACTAACATAGTTTTAACTGCAGCACCTTTAATCTACTACTAGTTCACTGCCTCCATACATGGTCCCCTTATCAAACGAGCTGTGTCAGGCAGAATTTTGGGTTGTTTTCATGGCTTCCATGTTAACTTTGTCGCCACCCTGCTGTGTAATCCACAAAATATACTGGCAAACTTTTATCATGTAGCGATATTATTTGAGCGCTTCTTGCTCACCTCCTTTGGTTCCTCTCTGCCACCCATTGGTTTGAAGCCTGAGTCCATTTAGAGTATGTCGCCATGCCACTCTCTAGCCTGCTGCCGCTGCCTCTGCATGCCGTCCCCTATAGTGTCAGGGTCAATTATTGGATGTTTTAGATGCTATCTAGCTTCATTCTGTCACTCTGTCATGGCCATGCTGTTGCCCATAATTTTGGCATAATGTTGCGATTATGCAGCCTCAGAGGCATCCATGCATGCTGCCCCTGCTGTTTCCTGTCCATTTCCGTGGTGTTTCCATCCTTTTCTGAGGTTCCCAGGTGTTTGGCCAAGCTTCCCTGTGCAGAGCCTTGGTCCCCTTGAAAAATGCTCGAGTCTCCCATTGACTTCAATGGGGTTCGTTATTCGAGACGAGCACTCGAGCATCGGGAAAAGTTCGTCTCGAATAACGAGCACCCGAGCATTTTAGTGCTCGCTCATCTCTAGTCACTATCTGAATGCTCCCCATGAACCACATACAATACAAGACTGTGATGGGCACTTGCAGAGGGAACGCTCCGGCCAAACACTGGTCTCATGCCAACAGACCCCAACATCTGCCTTGTAATTAGATTTATCTTAACTAGAATTAATTTGATGCTTCACCCATGAAAGTGATCATTAATGCGCGGCACATTATACGCCGCCGCCTCGATCCGTCTTCCAGGGATCATGAAGATGTCCTTCACTTTGCAGTCTCCGAGTTTCTACAGATCTGTTGGTTGTGCCGGCCCCGCAAGCTTTCAACAAGAGGATTTTAATTCTTCTATTCATTCCTGATGACTGCAAAGGAAAGGCAATCTCTGCAAGATTAAATAAGATGATTTCACCGAGAACAAAAGTTCCAAAGGTCATTATGGAAATGGGACGGGGACTATGTTTTATTTACGAAGTAATGGGACTTGTTGCTGTTGAGGTGACTTTTCATATGTCTCTCTGCAGATATTACTTCATGCTGGGGAAAATCCAAGAATACCACAAAAGGGCTTAGCTTATACTTAAAGCCAAAAAAATATGTTTTGTAACTCCGGTGAGACGGCTGATAGCAGCAGAGTTGTGTTCCAAAATATCTAGGAGGGTTATTTTATCATCTTGGAATGATCTTATCTCCATTTCTGACATCATGGGACCTTTACACATTTTTTTTTTTTGTGGCTCAAAGAAATAATCCCCAACCTGTAGAGGTCAACAAAATGTGTATGCAGAGCTCACACTGTAATCCTTAATGAAACTGTATGCATTAAGCTGACAAACTCCCCCTAGTGGTGACTGTAGGCAGAAAAAAAAAATTACATAATGGGTTTGTCTAACCAAAATGTTTTTATGAAAGTTTAGAATAATGTAAATTGTAATGCTTGTCAGGGTTCTGGGTCTGTGGACCCTCTGGACCACCGCGGAAGATGGTACTATGGGCCGGAATCTAAGTGGCACCTGGTCTTCAACAATGCCCGCCGCAAAGCGGGATGGTCTTGCTGCGGAGGGGTGCCACCAGAGTGCGACTAGCCGGTGGGGGCAGCCAAGGTAGTAATGCAGGATACAGTCCAAGCCTTGGGTGACAGCAGGAGAACGGCGCTGGAAGGAACACTGGAACTCACGTCAGGAGCACAGAAGCTGGCACACGGAACAGGAACAGACTGGCCCACGGAAAAGGAATGCAAGAATGGATGATGGGAACACAGAAAACACAGGAGGGCTTACACTTCACAGTAATGAGGCTGAAGATCCGGCGGGGAATGATGGGAGCCGCCGGATTATATAGCCAGATATGACCAGCGCCAATCACCAGGACGCTGGCCCTTTAAATCTCAGAGTACCGCCACGCACGTGCCCTATGGAGTGGGTACTAGGCCGGACGGGAGCAGGAGCATGGAGAGGTAAGTCTGGGCTTTGGGACGGGGCAGCGGGGACCGTGCCATGGATAGGGGCATGGGTGTCCCCGCGATCCATGTCATGGGGCACCCGTGAAAATGCTCCCCTGGACCTGTCCCAGCAACTCTTATCCCAATGCTTCCTGTGTCCTCTCACCAGGAAAGTAATAACCACTCTGCCAATCACTGAGTAGAGAATCGCCTTTGTGGCCAGTGATTGGCTAACCAGGCATCCCCCAATAGGCTAGCTAGGCTTGGCACGGTGAGGTAGACAGTACCAGGCTGTCTGCTTTAGCTTCAGACCTCGCTCCTGGGGGCAGGGAAACAAATGAGCAAATAAGGAACCCAAAATAACAGTATTGTTCATAATGGTGGGAGCTAGAACAAAAATCCAACCTCACTGGAGTCATTGGAGCAACCGAGAAACTGAAGGTGGTCTCTTCTCCTGGACCTGGCCCAACCCTCCTCCCTTCGATTTGCCTATTTTTTCAGTTTCCTGCTTCATCTCAGAAGACGTCGTTTCATTTCTGAATTCCCGTTTAAATAAATCTAAATAAAATCCGGAGACAATTATGCAATCTCCATATTAATCAGCTCTTCTGTTACAGGACCTGCAGCTCATGAAAATGGATAACCTGTCTGCTAATGTACTTACTACATATTCATATGGCCGTGAATGTGTCATATAGGCAATAAAACACTGAGGAGTGATTACTCCTTCCATGCCGTGATTGAGTGTCCTTCTCCGTACAAGTACATCATGAGCTATCGCCATGGCTTTATTGTCAGGCTACATCTTTATGACTCGTCCTGTTTTTATGGTATTGTTGTTATTGTGTTTTCCCGAAATGTTTCCTTTATCATTTAAAGGGAACCTGTCACCAGGAATGTCATTTTAGGTTGGTGACTGGTTCAAATTGCCTCTGTAATGATGAGTTTACAAATGCCTTTGTCAGCATTCTGAATTGTTTCAGCACTTTATAAAAGTATATTACACATTACCTAGCTCCCTGCCAGTACCATCCAGCAAGTCATGGGGAAGGAGGCAGGGGTTCCTCCAATGGCCTGAGTATCCATCTCCTCAATTCATTCTCCCCTCCTCCTCACTCACCCCTCCCTCTGCTCACTCCTCCTGCCTATATCAGCTGGAGGCAGGGACTGGTGCTAATGACTCACTGGGCAGTGCTGGCAAATAGCTAGGTAATGTGTAATATACTTTTCTATAGCACTGAAACGATTCACTAAAATGACATTCCTGGTGACAGATTCCCTCTAAAGGGACTGTGCCGTAATCTAAAAAATATGGCTGTTGTCTTCGCAACAGGCAGCCACCATTGACCATTGCTTGTGTGGTCTGCAGCTATGCCCCCTGTGTGTCACTTCATTGGGTACAGAGCAATCTAGGAGTCATAACTGTTCCATATGTTCCATATTTTCCCTGTATAAAGAGGCCATTACTGTAACATATACTGTGCTTGCAATAGGAAAAATCGGATAGGTTGGCCCAAGGAGGTGTCCGGACTCAGGAGCTAACAGGGAGCCTTTAGTAACAAGCCCCTTAAATCATTATGCACTTGCGTATAACACTACAAGGTGAGAGTCGGCACAGAGGGGAACACATCCCCACCAATTTATTCGGAATTTTGGAAACTATCGGTGCCCATTTAGCGCTTGTCCCATTTTTTCTTCCTCTTGTTTTATGGCATTGCTATAACATAGTCATTGATGGGAGAGGGGATTGGTTATGATTTTGCATTGTATGTTAATGACGGCTTATGGTAATTAGTCTTTCTTGTAGAGACTTTCTTTTGTTCATAGTTTGGTGAATGTGAAGAGAACGGGCGTTGTGAATCCTCGTTGTGGTCACATTTGGGGTCCAGAGGAACACTTTGTAATCCACCTATGAATAGGGTTCTGTACCCATAGGAGAAATAGGGGTCCCGTCCCTTTTTGGTCTGAAGGCCCATGTAAAACATAAGAGGACACAAAGGTGTCAATTCAAGCCAATGGAATCCCTATAGCTCTACTTAACTATACATCACACACCATGTGTAATGCTCTCGGAATAAGGAATGATTCAAAGTATTGCTACATAAGTCAAAGGTTTGGAGGAGGGGGATGTAGCTGCAGTATCTACCTCCTGCCTGCTGTGAGAGGGGAGAGGGATCAGTAGGAAGAAAGCGTCTGGACATTTAAAGGATTCATCTTGTGATTCAGAAGGAAGTTAATGACGGCTTATGATTCTTATAGAGCCTTCTTTTCGTTTGGTTTCCATCCCCGGGTTTGGCAGCTTCGCCTCTTCCTTTTCTTTTCGTGTAGCATTTGGGTTCTGCGCTATGTAACCAGTTCTGTTATTGCAGACGCTTGTGTTACATGTGGTTGAGGACAGTACTTAGAATAATTTCAGGGCTGCAGGGAGCACAAGCCTGAAACGCGCTGCACAGGATGTGGACGGATCATTTCCCTATAATACAGACTCGCTACTTTGTCAGCTTTCATCCAAATGTCTGGTGGAACGTCTTGAACCTTCTTGAACTCAGATGCTCAAAAAGTTTATTTTAGTGAAGGTTTCCTATTGCTTATATAGCACCAACCAATTGCACAGCGCTGTACAAAAATGCATATCCATCCCTGAGCCTGGAGGACCCAGAGACTTCACACCTCATTCGCTAATTCGCTACCTATTCCCTCTCTGGAGAGCATGGCCTGCCCGAATATCGTACAGACCATCCAATGGGGCTCATTTACTTACCCGGTCCAGTCGTGATCCCGCACCGTGTAGTCCGATGAGGATTCGGGTCTTCCGGGATCCACTAAGGTCGTGCACCCGATATCCAGCAGGTGTTGCTGCTGCACCGAGGTCTGCCAGAGTTTACCTTCTTCTTCCCGGTGCATGTAAGTGCGTGATCTTGCGACACAAATGTTTTTTTAAATTCTGCAATTTTTCCGAACCCGTCAGGTTGTCCGACGGCCATGCCCCCGATTTCTGTCACGTGCATGCCGATGCACCACAATCCGATCGCGTGCGCCAAATTCCCTGGGGCAATTTGGTGCAAAATGGAAATATTCGGGAAACCTGACGAAAGTGCGCGGTTCGGACCCTTAGTAAATGAGCTTCAATGATTTCAATGAGAACCGTGTAGTTCCTTGTTTCACCTGCGGTGGTGCTACAGGGAAAGTGAGCGCTGACACCTCCCTCCATGATCCTCCTCGATCACTGATCACACAGATAATCAAGTCTTCTCCCATCTAATGGCCCTCATGATGTGGTCTTCTCATAGCCAATTCTCTCTGCTTGGTACAGCTAATATATAATCTATTAAGTGGCTGCGAATAAAAGCGTTGCTACCATTAACTTATGGGACGGACACTTTTCTGTATCTGTTCTCCTTCCCTTAATTGCTGTGGCATCGCAGTGTGGATGCTTGGGCGACGCTCGTCTCAAGACTTTTGTCTAAATCCTAAGCCTTATGGTTTCTTGGTTATTTGCATTTTATAGCCTGTGGGATTAGGTCTACTTCACCGCCTCTAACATGATCTCCCCTCGCTCTGACCTTTCATCACCCGGCTTATTACCTGACTGATTAAGTGGAAGTCACCACCATTAGTATTTTCTGCATGTTTGGGATTTTTTTGGTTAATGGATCTGTTTAAAGGGTTTTTCAAGGAAATCTGCAATAACCCATTAGGGTCAGTGTCAGTGGGTGACTACAGTGTACTACACCTCAGATTCCGGCATCTCGGCAGTCCTTGAATCCGTGGCAATGCTATGTGGACTGGCTTTATGTATGACGTTCTCCTGGTGGGTGGCCGCTCGTTGCGCTCTCTCCTAATCAATGGCGCGCTTCAGTGAGCATGAAGAAAATCTGCTGGAGTATGCTAAGGAAATCATATATATACGGTATGTATACAACCTGTCTGAACGAGTCAAGAAACCAATTAAACCTGGGGATATTTAGCTTCCAGTTTGTTTTATTTCAGCTTTCGCACAATACGCCAGTATTTTAATACTAAACAAGCGGCACGCTCTCTCCCGCTACATTTCCAGTCTTTCATGTAAGCGATGATATATTACATTACTACGGGCACTTCACATCAAATACTTATCCAGATTCGCTCTCATCGTACGATGCACCTTCACCAGAGGCGCAATCACTCCGCGCTTTTTGTCTTTAAGATTAAAGTCTTTGTTGTAGTTGGGAATAATGAAGCCATGTGAAGTCCTGCGCTTACGACGCTGGAGATGTGGGGGAAAGAGATGTCTTATTGCTACATAGTGCAAAATATCCGGATCAGAGGGACTCGAGTGCCCCAGTCATCTGTTTTATCCAGTGTTTGATGGTTAGGCCACAGGTTTGGAGACCACACTCCAGGGGCTCAGACAAGACTTTGACAATTATGTTGACCTTGACTCCTGGGATGGAAGTGAAGTTTGGCAGTTTCGATAAATAAAATTGAGCAGCAGCTTCCAGTGTCTGTTGCTTTGTTTCCATCGGATCAGTAATCACCTGCACAAAGAACCTGATGTCTTCTGGTCCTATGGGATCAGAGCACCAGGGACCAAGAGCTGCTTGGTTCAGCAGATTCCTAGGCTGTTTTTCAGCAGGTTTTGCACTAAAAAGTAATCTCTGCTATCAGGAGGAGAGGTGAGTGCGTGTTTACTGAGGGGGGAAAGTAACTACAGGACAAGGGGCTCCGTATAACCAATTCTTCTTCTATGGGACTTCTGACACTATTATCTCTGACGTCCCCATACTCCATTGAAGCCATTGAGGACCCACTTTTTTTTATCGTTGGAGGTCCAGCCATCTGACCGCTTGTGGTCAGGTACCTAGCGCATATCCTTTGGATAAGATCCATCACCTTGGACCTTTAATGTACAGTATATCCACAGTATAAACCATAAACATCTGATAGGACAGAGTCTTACCCACTTCCTAAATCCTGCACGGTGGGGAAGCCATTGCCAATGATGAGGTGGCTGCTCATGCTTGGCGCTCTTCACTCATTGCTACAAATGTTTCATCTGTTCTTCTCATAGAAATGATCGGCTTCACATCCGGCTTGTTGGCAATCGTGGTGGTAGGTCGGGATGCTGGAAGTATCCTCAGAATATGGCATATATATATATATGTAACAATGTGTTATGGTGGAATATATAGAGCTGCATAATTCTTTTTCCATCTCTAGGCATGTTCTACTCTGGACCCAATTTTAAAATACCTTGTCCCCCATGTCAGCCCCAATGCATTTCACTGGATAGGATTGAAAGTGTCTGCCTGGAGCAGAAGACAGACGAAATACTGAAAGTTAATCTACCATCAAAATCCCACATGATAAACCAGGGACATTACTCATACATCCAGGCACCGGGACTGCGGTATCTTCTTATATGTGTTATCCGTGGCCTCCTGCCTTCTAATATCAACTTTAACAGTATGCTAATGAGTTATAAGGGCTCTGTGGTGTTACCAGAGCCCCTCTGTGTTGCAGCTTCACAGGCTCCCTCAGCACTCCCCCTCACGCTGGCCTCTATCTCTGGTACATATCTGTTATGTTTCCCATTGATGGTTTTTCTTGTATTTTGCTATTTTCTCACTCCTTCCCCGGCTTGACACATAATTCTTATCTTGTAGCAGAATTAAAAAACGCTTTTGACTTGTTGATCAATCTGTAAAATAGCTTAAAACTGGAAAACACGACTTATGACATGAGAAAGATTGATCAACGTCTGCAGGACCATCACTTGCTGCACGGCAGGAGTCTGGAGTGAAGCCGCTCAGTAAGAGCCTGGAGGATCAGACTGCGAATAATCCGCTCATACAGGGGAGGAGGATGAGATACAGTAACGGAGAGACTTTGGGTTCTACACAATGGGGCACATTTACTAAGGGCCCGAATCGCTCTTTTTCGTTGGGTTTCCTGAAAATTACCGCTTTGCGCTGAATTGCCGAATTGGCGCACGCAATTGGATTGTGGCGCATCGGCCCCGGGCTGCATACGACGGAAATGGGGGGGGTGGCCGTCGGAAAAACCAGAATGATTTGGAAAAACCACAGTATTTAAAAAAAAAAAAATGTGTCGCTTGATACGCACTTACATGCACCAGGAATAGGATGGTGAACTCCGGAGGACCTCAGCGGACCTCGGCACAGCAGCGACACCTGGTGGACATCGGGCGCACTACGTTAGTGAAACGCCGGAAGACCCGAATCCTTGTCGGAGAACCCGCCGCTGGATCGCGACAGGACCGGGTAAGTAATTGAGCCCCTATGACCTGATTACAGGATTCTAAGAAGTTGTCTGAAATCAGAGGTTTTTTTTATTTTATTAGACTACTGGAGAACCCAACAAAGCCCAAGAGTGGCGCGGTTTGTGTTTTAATGTTATGGAACCAAAAAGAGAATTCTATTTATATGTGCTGTACTGGCTAAGGAAATGTAAAATATATTTTATAAAGTATTGAATTATTACTGTTCGATTTACGGTATTTTGATCAGATCTATAAAAAAAAAGTCACTTTGAGGTTTTTTTTTTTTACTTTTCACTGCTTAAAAGTCTCACAGGACTCTCTCTTCATTAATCGGGTGTAAACACAGAACTACTGCGAGTGCAACACCGAGCAAAGCCGGAGGCATGACTTGGGACTTTTTGCAACAGTCCCCTGCTAGTCTATGGGGAAGATTTACTTACCCGGTCCTGTTGTGATCCCGTGGTGCGTTGTCCAATGAGGATTCGGGTCTGCCGCAATTCACTAAGGTCGTGCGTCCGATATCCTGCATGTGTCGCTACCGCGTTGAGATCCATCGGAGTTCCCCTTCTTTTTCCTGGTGCATGTGAGTGCGTGATCTTGCGACACATTTTGTTTTTTTAAATCCCGCGTTTTTTCGGAATCCGTCGGGTTGTCCCACGCCCACGCCCCCTGATATCTGTCGCATGCAAGCCCACGTCAATGCGCCACAATCCGATCGCGTGCGCCAGATTCAATTCGGAGCAAAATGAAAATATTTGGGAAACCCGACGGAATTGCGGTCCGTGAACCCTTAGTAAATGTGCCCCAATGTGTTGGGACTTTTTATGCATTTTGGGACTTTTTTGGGACTTTTTGAAGAAAAAAAATCCCAGTCAGAACGTAGAACATAAGAACATGGGCCAAAGCCACTTTAATGAATCTGATGGGCAGAGGAGCTGCAGAAATGTACATAAAACTGTCCCAAGGAGCCGCCTAATGATCCATAACCCCCCATATCTCTAACATGTTCCCCCTAACACCCAGGGCCCTGGTACTATCACTACCCCTGCTCTCCCCTAAGCTACACCCACAAATATCTTGTATCCTTCCCGGAAGAAAAATCTATTACTCTATATTCTGTAGCACAAAATAATAATGTTCTCAGATGCCACCATGTGCTTTTTGATTAGATGATAGAAAGTTCCTCACGAGGGACAGGAATCGCTCTCCATTGTCTGGATCGCACCGGACTCCTCGACCATTTGTATTCCAGCAGGAAATTTAATCCGATTTAACACAAGACCCTAGGAAATCCTCCAGCAAACACAGAGGATTACAGTATTCACAGCGTATGTGTCCATCAGTGTAATGCGGAGACGCCGCGCACATCTTTGTTTTATGTTATTATTGGCTTGAGAACAACCCCCCCCCCCCCCCCCCCCTCAGTTTGAATTTTCATTTTTTCTTTGTTCTAGTAATTGCTCAGGATCCGTTCATCCTGGATCCTGTAACAAACCGTCCGTGGCAGAAACTCCTGAGAAATGGGGCTTATTTTCTCCTGATCTGCTCCATCTCTGTGTGGTAGGCGATAAAGGCTTTATGGAATAGGACAGGGTCAGGTGTTGGAGGAGGGACAAGGTTAAAGGGGGACTTAAAGGGGGTTGCCCATGAAAGAAAATTCTCAAGTTTTAATCCCCAAGTGATGTTTATGCAATAAAGATAATTTTTAATTTGAATATAGTTTTATTGCTGTTTTTTGGTTCTATCATTCAGTGATGGTCTGTGTAAAATTCAGCAGACACTTTATGATCCCTCTGTGCTATGAGATGCTGTGTGCTGACAATGTGCTTAGATTATCAGGGTACAGGGTTTATATACACTAATGAACATTCTACTAATATCTGACACATAGAAAAAGAGAGATGAGACAGATCAGAGTTATGACATGGATATAAGACACAATGCAACTGACCGACCATAGTCAGGAAATTATGGTCGTGTCCGGATAAAACCAAAACACCAGGAATAATAGAGACCTGTTGGAATGGATACTACTACTCACCTAGTTAAAGTTATTTCCAACAACCTCTTTGGAGTGGTAATATTCCTTGCTTCTCATCTGCCTCCCCTCTCGGCCAGTGGTTACCAATTGTACAACAAATTCTGTTTCAAACCATGACAAACCTGTCCACAGCCTAGCCCCTCCATACATCTGACCTAATCTCCCAATATTGCCCCGAGTCTGAACTCTCACCCATAGAAGACCACCTTCTTCATTTTCCTACCATCCTTTCTTCTCCCGACCATCTTCAGGGCTCCTCGTGTTCATCCCTCTTACACTCAGACCCAACCTGCCAAATCATCAAACGTAAGCTGAAAACCCTCCGATATACAACAAGCCAACTGCAATGTCTACATCTGCCCTCTGATATAGACTGTGAGCCCTCCTTCCAAAAATACATCTACAATCGCACACCCAATGGATGTCTTATTCTGTAGATGGTGGATAAGCTTTCACCTGAAGGGTTAAGTTCACTCTAACGCTCCAGTGACTGATATGTATTGTATCACTTCCAACTTCCTTCAAAGACATTAGGGCCCCGCGGACTGCACTTTTTTCGGACATCCCGATGATTTCCGTTTTGCGCCACTGGGACATGGATTTCAAAGGAGTTTTTGGCACACGCGATCGGATTTTGGCGCAATCACGACGGCTTTCATGAGACACAAATGGGGGGGCGGGCCGTCGGACGATCCAACGGATTCGGACAAACCGCGGGATTTAACGGGCGCACGATCTTAGTGACTCCCCACACAGCGCATTATACATGGACAATGCACTTACATGCACCAGGAAGAAGAAGGTGAACTCCGGGGACCTGAGCGGGAAAGTGACACATGCAGGATATCAGGTGCAGGATCTTAGTGACTCCCCGCACAGCGCATTATACACGGACAATGCATTTACATGCACCAGGAAGAAGAAGGTGAACTCCGGGGACCTGAGCGGGGAAGCGACACATGCAGGATATCGGGCGCACGATCTTAGTGACTCCCCGCACAGCGCATTATACACGGACAATGCACTTACATGCACCAGGAAGAAGAAGGTGAACTCCAGGGACCTGAGCGGGGAAGTGACACATGCAGGATATCGGGCGCAGGATCTTAGTGACTCCCCGCACAGCGCATTATACACAGACAATGCACTTACATGCACCAGGAAGAAGAAGGTGAACTCCGGGGACCTGAGCGGGGAAGCGACACATGCAGGATATCGGGCGCATGATCTTAGTGACTCCCTGCACAGCGCATTATACACGGACAATGCACTTACATGCACCAGGAAGAAGAAGGTGAACTCCGGGAACCTGAGCGGGGAAGCGACACATGCAGGATATCGGGCGCACGATCTTAGTGACTCCCCGCACAGCGCATTATACACGGACAATGCACTCACATGCACCAGGAAGAAGAAGGTGAACTCCGGGGACCCGAGCGGGGAAGTGACACATGCAGGATATCGGGTGCAGGATCTTAGTGACTCCCCGCACAGCGCATTATACAAGGACAATGCACTTACATGCACCAGAAAGAAGAAGGTGAACTCCAGGGACCTGAGCGGGGAAGTGACACATGCAGGATATCGGGGGCACGATCTTAGTGACTCCCCGCACAGCGCATTATACACGGACAATGCACTTACATGCACCAGAAAGAAGAAGGTGAACTCCAGGGACCTGAGCGGGGAAGCGACACATGCAGGATATCGGGTGCAGGATCTTAGTGACTCCCCGCACAGCGCATTATACACGGACAATGCACTTACATGCACCAGGAAGAAGAAGGTGAACTCCGGGGACCTGAGCGGGGAAGCGACACATGCAGGATATTGGACACACGTCATATCATCCTCGTCGGACAGTCCGGATCGGGGATCGCGCAGGGACCGTGTACGTAAATGTGCCCCATTGCCTTTCAAATTTTTTGGTGCATGTAGATTCCATTGCTATTTTTAAAATGGTAGCTTGAACGACTGACTGCAATCCTTGTACATTGCTGCAGATTATGTTGGTGCCATATAAGTGATGCAACAAATTGGTTGCATGTGATGAAAAAAAATTGCATCATTCACATGTAATCAGGTTTGGTAATGCGACTAATGTGACTCCCCGCACAGCGCATTATACACGGACAATGCATTTACATGCACCAGGAAGAAGAAGGTGAACTCCGGGGACCTGAGCGGGGAAGCGACACATGCAGGATATCGGGCGCACAATCTTAGTGACTCCCCGCACAGCGCATTATACACGGACAATGCACTTACATGCACCAGGAAGAAGAAGGTGAACTCCGGGAACCTGAGCGGGGAAGCGACACATGCAGGATATCGGGCGCACGATCTTAGTGACTCCCCGCACAGCGCATTATACACGGACAATGCACTCACTTGCACCAGGAAGAAGAAGGAGAACTCCGGGGTCCTGAGCGGGGAAGTGACACATGCAGGATATCGGGGGCACGATCTTAGTGACTCCCCGCACAGCGCATTATACACGGACAATGCACTTACATGCACCAGAAAGAAGAAGGTGAACTCCAGGGACCTGAGCGGGGAAGCGACACATGCAGGATATCGGGTGCAGGATCTTAGTGACTCCCCGCACAGCGCATTATACACAGACAATGCACTTACATGCACCAGAAAGAAGAAGGTGAACTCCAGGGACCTGAGCGGGGAAGCGACACATGCAGGATATCGGGTGCAGGATCTTAGTGACTCCCCGCACAGCGCATTATACACGGACAATGCACTTACATGCACCAGGAAGAAGAAGGTGAACTCCGGGGACCTGAGCGGGGAAGCGACACATGCAGGATATTGGACACACGTCATATCATCCTCGTCGGACAGTCCGGATCGGGGATCGCGCAGGGACCGTGTACGTAAATGTGCCCCATTGCCTTTCAAATTTTTTGGTGCATGTAGATTCCATTGCTATTTTTAAAATGGTAGCTTGAACGACTGACTGCAATCCTTGTACATTGCTGCAGATTATGTTGGTGCCATATAAGTGATGCAACAAATTGGTTGCATGTGATGAAAAAAAATTGCATCATTCACATGTAATCAGGTTTGGTAATGCGACTAATGTGACTCCCCGCACAGCGCATTATACACGGACAATGCATTTACATGCACCAGGAAGAAGAAGGTGAACTCCGGGGACCTGAGCGGGGAAGCGACACATGCAGGATATCGGGCGCACGATCTTAGTGACTCCCCGCACAGCGCATTATACACGGACAATGCACTTACATGCACCAGGAAGAAGAAGGTGAACTCCGGGAACCTGAGCGGGGAAGCGACACATGCAGGATATCGGGCGCACGATCTTAGTGACTCCCCGCACAGCGCATTATACACGGACAATGCACTTACATGCACCAGGAAGAAGAAGGTGAACTCCGGGGTCCTGAGCGGGGAAGTGACACATGCAGGATATCGGGCGCTGGATCTTAGTGACTCCCTGCACAGCGCATTATACACGGACAATGCACTTACATACACCAGGAAGAAGAAGGTGAACTCCGGGGACCTGAGCGGGGAAGCGACACATGCAGGATATCGGGTGCAGGATCTTAGTGACTCCCCGCACAGCGCATTATACACGGACAATGCACTTACATGCACCAGGAAGAAGAAGGTGAACTCCGGGGACCTGAGCGGGGAAGCGACACATGCAGGATATCGGGGGCACGATCTTAGTGACTCCCCGCACAGCGCATTATACACGGACAATGCACTTACATGCACCAGAAAGAAGAAGGTGAACTCCAGGGACCTGAGCGGGGAAGCGACACATGCAGGATATCGGGTGCAGGATCTTAGTGACTCCCCGCACAGCGCATTATACACAGACAATGCACTTACATGCACCAGAAAGAAGAAGGTGAACTCCAGGGACCTGAGCGGGGAAGCGACACATGCAGGATATTGGACACACGTCATATCATCCTCGTCGGACAGTCCGGATCGGGGATCGCGCAGGGACCGTGTACGTAAATGTGCCCCATTGCCTTTCAAATTTTTTGGTGCATGTAGATTCCATTGCTATTTTAAAAATGGTAGCTTGAACGACTGACTGCAATCCTTGTACATTGCTGCAGATTATGTTGGTGCCATATAAGTGATGCAACAAATTGGTTGCATGTGATGAAAAAAAATTGCATCATTCACATGTAATCAGGTTTGGTAATGCGACTTAGCTGCAATACCAAATATATCCAGAAGTGGTGCTGTTTCTGGAAATCCCATTGTACAAACCCATTGTGGTTTGTATATTTTTTTATTATACTTTTATTATTCAGACGTCCAACAACAACCGCAGTTACAATGTTGCCTTTTGTTAACAAGTTTCTTTAGCGACTAAGAGTCTTCCTCCCCGGCTCTATATATTTATCTTTGTCTTGCTGTAACTGGCCACATGCCACATATATGACACTGCGATTTCCAAGAGCAACATCTGTTTTTTATTTTTATGCCTCATATTTGAAGTCTGCAGGAGGAATGGCCATCGGCCAGGCGGCGGGAGCGGCTATCATTACTTAGACCTGTGATTTGGGGGGAAGCCGGCAGCGGGCAGGTTGGTCGCTGACATTTGGATGCTCCCTTTATTGTGTGAGATGTTGGTAAATGTGGAGCAATAATAAGCTCGGGAATCCGGCTCTTCGCGTAATCCATCTGGTGACATTGTGTTTTATCGGCAGGTATTCGCAGGAAAGGCTCCATTAAACGCACAATTTATGAATTCTGCCGATTCCTTACCCTGGAATTTGCAGGATAATTGCCGGGTTATTTGAGACGGTTGAGAAACCAAAATGTTTATTCTGATGGCGTCGCCCCCGTAGATTTACTTTTATAACTGCCCTATAATTGCATTTCATATTTGCCAAATAAGAACAAGTTTTATTACGCCTGCCGGAAAATAAATCGTTGTTTGCAGGTTTTTCCTTTTTTTTTTCTACGGGCAAATTTTGCGAGCGATGCAGTAATTCTCAGCAGGTTGGAGTCCGGGAATGTTCTGTAGAATAAGGGGCCGTCTATGGAAGTTGGAACAGACTTGGACAGACCAATTGTTTGGCAAATGAGATTGTGTGGACAAGTGTTGAGTTTTGCATCTGCTTATGAATAATCTGCATCCAATGTCGGAGACGTATAAATTGGAAACTTGTTAGACTTGTTTAAGGGGCGGAACAAAGTTTTATCGCTATCCCATATCCACAGGATAGAGGAGAAATATACAATGGATTAGATCCAATTGTTTGGACCCCTAACGATCCCGAGAAGAAGGCTCCAATATTCACTCATGGGTTCATGGAGCAATAGGTCCAGCATTCTTGTTGCCGTTTGATCCAATACTCTGGGAGCATCGGAAATTGCAGGGCAGCATTTGGATTTTTACTCCATTCTCGTGATCCTCGGAGATTGCCGGGGATATCAATAAAACTCATGTAAACAAGTGCCATTTTAGGACCTTTGAAGGTCCTACAAAGGTCCTGAAACTGTATAATGAAAGCAGGCTAAAAGAACACCTCCTCCATTAGCTTGATTCTAGTGCCATATGTAGGAAGTGACTTCCAGACTATAATATTTATAGGGCACAGGGCAGTCTTAATCTGCCCCTGAACCTCACCCCTCCCACTGCTCTCTGGCCTTCTGAAGATTCTGGTTGACGGGTGCGCTGGCAGGCGATTCCAGGCCCATAGAATAGTGCTATAACCTGTACCTGAAAGGCATGGGCTATAGTTGCCCTGCACCGGCTCACTCGGTGCTCTAGTGGGCCTGTACCCTCCATGCCCACTTGCCATAGAAGAGACGTGGGGGGGGGGAGAATAATTGCAATTCCTGACCATGCGCCAAGAATTATGATTATTTCAAGGCTTGTAGGCCATAAAAATGGTCTACAAGCTGTGACAAGCCTCCCCAGTTGTGCTGATCCCTGCAGAATTTGATAAAGGGTTTCAGTCGCACTCCCAGCAGCTGGCACAGTGATACCTTCGCCTGGACTATCTATATGTACTAAATCATTAACCGTCCTGGACATAAATGTACATGCACCAGCGGCCGTCCCCCGCAGTGAATCTGTCATGGGTTATATTGGGGGCACAGTGCGGTATGGGCAATAGGACATTAGTATTCCGCAGGCGCAGGCGCAGCAGCTGTGCAGGGAGATACATTGTTACATTTCCAGAATAAATATGATGTTTTCTCCTTTATGTTTCCTAAGTAACTCCAAGCCCCAGCGACACTGTAACAGGTGTGTAACTCTGCCGGAACGGAGGGAAAGACGCTTTGTAACTTATCCGAATTTCCATGTTAGGTTGCAGTGACTTCAAGCTGTATATGGAAATATAGTGTGATCCTGTGTAATAAGGTGCACAAATCTCTAGATGTACAGAGGATATTAAAGGGGCGGTCCGGTTATGGGCTGATGTGATAACCTTCCAATATCTTCATGGATGAAGTGTTGGCTCTTCAGCAATGGGAATGTGTTATCATCAGGGGCTCCAGCGTCAATGCAACAGTTTCTGTAATCTATAGGGGTCTAATCTCATATCTTCCCAATGTTATTAATGGCTGACAAAGGGTTACATTATTGTTAGTGCCGCACAATGTGATGAGTGAGAGGGGGGCGCACAGATCCCTAACATGAGTACGGTGATCATCCGATTCATAGCGTCATCCGATTCCGTAGCGCTTTACGGATTCTGGGGAACATATACAAAGAAAATAAGATCTTAAAGAGTAATAACAGACATATGAAACGATTTCATATTCCTATCCCAGTGGTCCCAGTTTTCAGACCCCACCAAAAAGATTATTATCTACCATGTGAATACGGTGCGGCTTTCAAATTGGGACAGCCCCTTTAATATTCACACCCAATAACCTAGATGCTATGGGGCCCCCTGACACTGTGGGCCCCATAGTAGCTGCTATGGCTGCTATCTCTGTAGTTACGCCCCTGGCAGTGCCGTTACAGTTTGGTCACACTTGGTCTTCCCAGGAAAGTTGCGCAGCCATTGGTACCACAGGTCGGTCTGTCTGGAGCCTCCGTATAATGTAAATGGGAGGAGACGCATCATCATCGTCTTGTAAGGTCTTGGATCTATGTATGGATTTACTTCTGGAACATATGTTTTTAGCGTCTCAAAGTCGAGTTTTGTCTTTTGACCTTTTAAAAAATATTTTGACTGATGACATCAGGAGAATCTGTTCTCTAAGACCTAAAGCCATGAAGTAAATTCCTGCGAGTGTCACGATCTGTACAAGACTCCATGCAGGAAATGTATATGGGACATAAATTCTCGCCGGCTCTTCTACATGATGAAAACCGTTTGCCGCCACACGTAAAGCGCCCGTGCGTCCCCGATGACCTGAGCGTCTCGCGCTGGGCTCCCTCTATATATCTGCCAGATGCTGGATGTAGTCGATGGTTTCTCGCTCGTGTAGTTGAGCTATTGATCGGGTCAAATGAATCTCATCGCCTCAGCAGTAAAACATCTCAAAGTCCTACAACAAATCCACACTATCAGAACCGACCAAATCTGGGCCAGGGGTTTGCTCCACGTAATATAAATTCATGGACTCTTTATATATACATTGTGCTAAAGTTAATCCCTTGACCTTGTTGTCTTACATTGGATATTCCGTATATTAAGCCGTTCTTTACTCGGTATTACCACCGCCTCATGGACTGATGTTTGCCGGCTCCTGGCACCACGTTTTGGGCTTGTTTGCACTTAGCGGCTCTGTGTGCCTTGGCCAATGTTGTGTTTGCAAATTAGATTTTAGAAAATCCTCTTGTATGTGTATTTTAGTAAATGAGATTTTAGAAAATCCCATTATTTCATTGGAGTGGTCTGTTTTTTCAGGGCACGTCCTATCCAAGGCAGAACCAGAACTAGGAGATAGATGACGCAGAACCAGAACTAGGGGATGGATGACGCAGAACCAAAACTAGGGGATGGATGACGCAGAACCAGAACTAGGAGATGGATGACGCAGAACCAGAACTAGGGGATGGATGACGCAGAACCAGAACTAGGGGATGGATGACGCAGAACCAGAACTAGGGGATGGATGACACAGAACCAGAACTAGGGGATGGATGACGCAGAACCAGAACTAGGGGATGGATGACGCAGAACCAAAACTAGGGGATGGATGACGCAGAACCAGAACTAGGGGATGGATGACACAGAACCAGAACTAGGGGATGGATGACGCAGAACCAAAACTAGGGGATGGATGACGCAGAACCAGAACTAGGGGATAGATGACGCAGAACCAAAACTAGGGGATGGATGATGCAGAACCAGAACTAGGGGATGGATGACGCAGAACCAGAACTAGGGGATGGATGACGCAGAACCAAAACTAGGGGATGGATGATGCAGAACCAGAACTAGGGGATGGATGACGCAGAACCAGAACTAGGGGATGGATGACGCAGAACCAGAACTAGGGGATGGATGACGCAGAACCAGAACTAGGGGATGGATGACGCAGAACCAAAACTAGGGGATGGATGATGCAGAACCAGAACTAGGGGATGGATGACGCAGAACCAGAACTAGGGGATGGATGACGCAGAACCAAAACTAGGGGATGGATGATGCAGAACCAGAACTAGGGGATGGATGACGCAGAACCAGAACTAGGGGATGGATGACGCAGAACCAGAACTAGGGGATGGATGACGCAGAACCAGAACTAGGGGATGGATGACGCAGAACCAAAACTAGGGGATGGATGACGCAGAACCAAAACTAGGGGATGGATGACGCAGAACCAGAACTAGGGGATGGATGACGCAGAACCAGAACTAGGGGATGGATGACGCAGAACCAGAACTAGGGGATAGATAACGCAGAACCAAAACTAGGGGATGGATGACGCAGAACCAGAACTAGGGGATGGATGACGCAGAACCAGAACTAGGGGATGGATGACGCAGAACCAGAACTAGGGGATAGATGATGCAGAACCAGAACTAGGGGATGGAGGTTGGTTGAGCATCTATAGATAATGCATATGCACCAGTTGAAATATTTTATGTTTGCGATCCTGTGTGGGTGGAGTACCTGCATGCAACATAGATATAATACATGTATTAACAAAATATTTTTTTCATCAGAAAAAGGAGGGGGCAGGGAAAAGGGGGGGGGGAGGTTTAAGGTGGGGTATTCATATATGCTGTTAGATATGTATTTATATGCAATGTATATGTATTAATGGAACTGTTGTATACCGTGATTGGTACGTATTGTATGTGATTTTGCGTGTAAATAAAAACATTTTCGGAAAAAAAAACAAAAAAAAACAGCCCATATTATAATCCACTACTGAATCTATATTCAGTAATTAGACCCAACCTAGACACACAGGTAATGTTTTTTGTTGCTTGTTGTTTCTCCAGAATTCTTCAGTTTTTTTGGAAATCTACCAAAGTTTTTGATTTGCTGTAAGGAAGTAAAGTAATGAAGCAAAAAAAGAGCTGTAATAAACCCCCCGAATCGTGTCACATACAGTTTATTTAACAGTGAAAGCTTTTTTGTTCCATGTTCACTGAGGTATATGATCAGGATTTGGCTCGTAATGCAGAATGTTCGCTCCAGATTGCTGAT
Organism: Engystomops pustulosus; assembly: GCF_040894005.1. Classification (NCBI taxonomy): domain Eukaryota; kingdom Metazoa; phylum Chordata; class Amphibia; order Anura; family Leptodactylidae; genus Engystomops; species Engystomops pustulosus. The sequence goes on from NC_092421.1 coordinate 84,349,286, forward strand.
GCGGTAAATCTAGAGAAAATATTTATTCTTCATTTTTTAAAACAAAAATATTCTGTTCTCAAATCTCAAATTCTGACATTCTGCAGACTGGAATAATAACCTCTGAAATGTATCCCGTGTACATGTAGATCTTGAGGAACTGAGGGGCAGATTTGCTACTGAGGTTGTAATGTAATCCTGCCCTAAATTGTCCAAAGATCTGATACAATGTCAAGAATTTTTGGTGCGCTTTTAATTTTGGACTTTTTTCCGCTACCTGAAAAGGGCCATTGCACCAGTATGACTGTGGCTTATGTGCAAAATTATGTGCACATTTTACAACAACATTTTGGCCTGTGTATGCAAATGTACATGCGGGGGGGGGGGGGAGGAGTGAATATGGGAGATTTATCAAGACTTCCTCGACAGATTTCTGGTGTACAAGAACTGACGGCCATGGTGATTACCATCCCCTTTATATCCGCTCTCCACCAAGTTTTGAGGCCATGAAGTGGGCACGGCTGGTGGTGGAGTGGGTCAGCGCGGGGCAGGAACCTCCTGATCAGGGCCGGCACAAGCTCTGGGCATAACTCGGCAAGTGGCGGGGCCCACAGCTGCTCGGGGGCCCACATAAAGCTGAATATAAGGACTCGATGGGGGTGAGAGGGGCTGTTTCTAATGAATCCATTGGGGTGAGGGGGCTGTTTGGTATAATAAACTAGGGAGTATTTTAGGGAACAGGCGACTGTTTGTTTGTTTTAGTTTCAGAAATTTTAATGCCGTCATGTGAGTTCACTGCAAAGGGGCCCATTGAGGCTCCTTTGCCCAGGAGTGAGGCCGGCACCAGCCAGGGCATTTGTCAGGGCCCAGGGCAGCTGGGGGTGGTGGCCCACATAAGGAATCCACAGGGAATCCATCCTTCATCATACGCTGACACAAGCACCGGCAAAAGACAAATGTCCCCCATTAAATGGATTTAACTACTCCTAAGGGTGATATGCAGATGGCGCTATGGTTTTTATGGATAAATCTTTGTAAGCAAATGTGAACTCCAGGTCCATTCCATTTTGTTCCATTTCAGTAATTTGACCCAGATGTCAAGTATGGCACCAAAGGAATAGCCATAGACCCAGGGGCAGGTTTATGAAGGGGGCTGAGGCCATACACTAAATATACCCCACCCGTACATATAGATCAATTCTACCCCAGATAGATCCAGAATGACGGGAGGGTTGGGGTTGAATCTTATGATAAATCTCCCCAAAGATTCTGCTTCTTATGGAGTCCATCAATCATTGCACTTCACCAGGACTCGGCAGCCGCCAGGTCCATCTCCTGCCAGTTACAGGAGGGGATCCTCACCGAGTTTGGGTCCATGAAACCTGCCATTATGTATCTGCCCCATTAAAACACAACAATTTTGTTATAGGTTCTAAATTTGTGCATAAATGATGGGCAATACAAGAGCACATCCACTATCCGAGGTGCGGCACATGGTAGACCATGAAGAAGCCGCAGCATTCGTTCCAATGACGCAGTCTCTTCTAATAGCAGAATAGCGCGGGTGCGAGACCCTACCCTAGAGTAGAAGAAAATTCTGACATATCCATTTCACATCAATGGTTTTCAATGTGTGGCTCATCAGCTGCTATGAGACTACAACCCCCAGCGTGCCAGATGACATGTTCAATCATGGTGGCTGCCCGGGATCCCACCTGGATATTCGTAAGTGATCATCTATTTACCATCCATGTGAATCTTTATGTAAATGAGCATTTTCTACAATGATTTCCTCCATTGTTGCCATTCTCGGATGCAGCTTAATTAAAATGCAGTATTGATTGAGCGCCAATCAGAATTAATTAAGCGGGAGCGGTGCGCGGGAATGCTGATATCCAGGTGATTTCACGCCAGCGTCTAAACAAGTGTCTGTCTTTCGGTTTAGGGAAATATGATTGCGTTTGCTGAATTTTAAGGAGGGTCAAGGCACAATTATCCGGGGCTGGCAGACGGATGAGGCGCCGGGTGCCATCTTCTCTATATTACAAAGACACTGGAGCAATTTGTAACCTCTGTAGCAAAGTAATAAAGCTTGTTACTGCCAATACGTTGTACGTCTCCAGCTTTCAGTGTCCGCGCTAATACAGCCTGAAGCCGAGAGCAGCCGCATCAGCATATTACTCGCATTGATTTTGTCTCTGAGAAAACAATCAGATTTGACACTGTATAAGAATATCTGACGGGTGGGGGAGGGGTTGGCTAAGTGGCCGATACTTGGACCTCATCAGCCGCCAGGTCTGGCTTAGGTGCGGGACCTTCATGCCTGGGTCCAGCTTTCTGCAGTTGTTCTGCTTCTATTGACTGCATTGGGATAGAGTTGGAGACGGACATCCATTGTTTTTGTTGTCCTACATCTAATTACAAATAATACGGGAAATTTGCTCGCTCTCGCTACAAGCAGGTGCGGATTGGTTCTGGAAAAGTCTCGTATGCAGCCAACGCCGGCAGAAACAGATCTAAATTTGCCTTCCATATGTCCATCCTTTTTAAAATAGTATGTTGGATCCAACACAACTACATGGGTCCCTGGGGATGGGGGGGTCCAAACAATAAGGGGGGGTTACAACTGATTTTTCTAGATCAGTAGTTGAAAAGAAATCTGAAATGGACTTAGATTTGAGACTGAATTTAGCATTTGCAACAGGTTGCATTAAATGGTGCGCACGGGAACGGTGCCCGTGGTGAGGTGGCTGTGCAGGGGCAGTGCCGGCAGGGGGCGGTGCACATGGTTAGGTGGCCGCGCAGAGGCCATACCCGAGGTGAGGTTGCTGTGCAGAGTCAGTGCCCACGGTGTGGTGGCTGCTCAGGGGGCAGTGCACAGGGTGAGGTGGACCTGAAGGGTGGAGCACCTTTCAGGTCCACTGTGGTGAGGTGGCCATGCTTGGACCGTTCCCTCAGTGAGGTGGTCGTACAGAGTGCCCGTGGTGAGGTGGCTGTGCAGAGTCAGTGCCCATGGTGTGGTGGCCGTGCAGGGGCAGTGCCCGCGGTGAGGTCACAGTACAGGTGGCAGTGTCTGGTGTGGTGCTTTTGCAGGGGTGGTGCAAGCAATGAGGTCGCCGTACAGGGCCCTGGTGATGGAGATACCTGGGGATGCAACCAATTTTACTAGGTCAGTTGGTAATACATGATTTGAAATGGAGTTAGATTTTAGACTTTGAATATAGCATTGGGCCACAGAACGGCTGCAATCAATGGTGCCCACAGTGATGTCCCAGTATAGGGATGGTGCACACAGTGATGTCCCAGTATAGCATACCTCCCAACCGTCCCGGTTTCGGCGGGACTTTCACGATTTTTTAGCCGTGTCCCGCCGCCCCGGGAGGTTAAGAGGTTGTCACGATTTGTTCTGCATTTTCCCGGACCAAGAGACTTTGTCCCGTCTCCTGGTCCCGGGACACTGACTGCAGAGAGAGGAGACAACGGGAGCTCTGCTCCCAGCAGAGCCCCTCCTCCTCCTCCTTCCCCGGGCCGCCCCTCCTCACCCTGTGTGTGCTGCGTGTGAGGAGGAATCATCATGGGGGGGTCACCTGGAGAGCGGCTGCAGTGTCTTTAGATCGTGAGCTCCCAGCAGAGCAGAGCCGAGCACCGGCTCACAAACAGAGCCGGCACCAGAAGCAGCGGCTGTCAATCACAGCTGACACCGCGCGCTAACACCTGCGAACGGAGACGACTCCGATCGCGGGTTTTAATCCCTTACACGCTGCGGTCAAGCATGACCGCGGCGTGTAAGGGTGATCCTCTTCTGGGCAGCCCCGAGGACTGCCAAGTGCCCTGGGGCTGCACAATCTCCCTGGAAGTCAGACCCCTTCCGGGTCTGACCGTAAACTGTCTGCGCATGTGTCTGCACCACCAGACATTGCTCTACAATGAAATAGTATTGTATAGCAGTGTATTGAACTTGAACCAGTGATCAGAGAATCAGAGCATCGCTGGTTCAAGTTCAAGTATGGAAAAGTAAAAACATGTAAAAACACTAAAGTTTACACGTTAGAATAAATAAAAAATAAATACATAAAAATATAAGCCCCTAAAATGTCACTTTCCCATAAAAACACTTAATAAAGTATAAAACACACAAAAACACAACCCCCCCCCCCATATTTGGTATTGCCGCGTCCGTAACAATCTGTATAATAAAAAAAGAGTCATTACTGGACCTGCACGGTAAACGCCGGAGAAAAAAACACAAAATACTTTCCAAAAAAAGATCATTTTTAATGAATACCTTTAAAAAGATGCTTTCAAAAGTGACAAAAAAAATGTTCCACACTCTAAAATAAAACCAATAAAAAGAACAACTCTTCTCACAACAAATAAGCCCCTAACCAGATTTGTCAGCCGAAAAATAAAAAAGTTCTGCATATGAAAAGGCGGTGTTGCTAAAATGTACAAGATTTTCTCCAAATTAGACTACAGGAGGAGGCTGGAGGACAGGAGACTACAGGAGGAGGCTGGAGGACAGGAGGAGGATGGAGGAAAGGAGGCCACAGGAGGAGGCTGGAGGACAGGAGGAGGATGGAGGAAAGGAGGCCACAGGAGGAGGCTGGAGGACAGGAGGAGGATGGGGGACAGGAGGCCACAGGAGGAGGCTGGAGGACAGGAAGAGGCTGGAGGACAGGAAGAGGCTGGAGGACAGGAAGAGGCTGGAGGACAGGAAGAGGCTGGAGGACAGGAGGAGGATGGAGGACAGGAAGAAGCTGGAGGACAGGAAGAAGCTGGAGGACAGGAGACTACAGGAGGAGGCTGGAGGACAGGAGGAGGATGGAGGAAAGGAGGCCACAGGAGGAGGCTGGAGGACAGGAGGAGGATGGGGGACAGGAGGCCACAGGAGGAGGCTGGAGGACAGGAAGAGGCTGGAGGACAGGAAGAGGCTGGAGGACAGGAGGAGGATGGAGGACAGGAAGAAGCTGGAGGACAGGAAGAAGCTGGAGGACAGGAGACTACAGGAGGAGGCTGGAGGACAGGAGGAGGATGGAGGAAAGGAGGCCACAGGAGGAGGCTGGAGGACAGGAGGAGGATGGGGGACAGGAGGCCACAGGAGGAGGCTGGAGGACAGGAAGAGGCTGGAGGACAGGAAGAGGCTGGAGGACAGGAAGAGGCTGGAGGACAGGAGGAGGATGGAGGACAGGAAGAAGCTGGAGGACAGGAGACTACAGGAGGAGGATGGAGGACAGGAGACTACAGGAGTAGGATGGAGGACAGGAGACTACAGGAGTAGGATGGAGGACAGGAGACTACAGGAGTAGGATGGAGGACTGGAGACTACAGGAGGAGGATGGAGGACAGGAGGAGGATGGAGGACAGGAAGAGGCTGGAGGACAGGAGGAGGATGGAGGACAGGAGGCCACAGGAGGAGGCTGGTGGACAGGAAGAAGCTGGAGGACAGGAGACTACAGGAGTAGGATGGAGGACTGGAGACTACAGGAGGAGGCTGGAGGACAGGAGGAGGCTGGAGGACAGGAGGAGGCTGGAGGACAGGAGGAGGCTGGAGGACAGGAAGAGGGAGGAGGACAGGAGACTCCAGGAGGAGGCTGGAGGACAGGCCACAGGAGAAGAGTGGAGGACAGGGGACTACAGGAGGAGGCTGGAGGACAGGAGACTCCAGGAGGAGGCTGGAGGACAGGAGACTCCAGGAGGAGGCTGGAGGACAGGAGGCCACAGGAGAAGGGTGGAGGACAGGGGACTACAGGAGGAGGCTGGAGGACAGGAGGCCACAGGAGAAGGCTGAAGGACAGGGGACTACAGGAGGAGGCTGGAGGACAGGAGACTACAGGAGGAGGCTGGATGACAGGAGGCTACAGGAGGAGGCTGGAGGACAGTAGGCTACAGGAGGAGGATAGAGGACAGGAGACTACAGGAGGAGGATGGAGGAAAGGAGGCCACAGAATGAGGAGGATAGAGAACAGGGACCAAACCATGTGAGGAGGGGTGGGGGTACAGATAATATTATGTGTAAGTTTGGGGAGATAAATATAAGTGGAAAAACAAATGTAAAGGCAGAATAAAATTAAAGAGGGGTTTTATATGTTTCACATGTTGCAGAGTTGCATTAGGGGATATTATATTGGTCCACGGGAAGGGGGGGGCCAAATTAAGGGGCGTTGTACCATGTGGGGACCATCAAGTTCGATATTATACTATGCCTGAGGGTGTGACAATGGGCGTGGTTTAGAAAAAGGGGGAGGGGCTTTGTGTCCCTCTTTCTCTTGCCCAAAAGTTGGGAGGTATGGTATAGGGATGGTGCACACAGTGATGTCCCAGTATAGGGATAGTGCACACAGTGATGTCCCAGTATAGGGATGGTGCACACAGTGATGCCCCAGTATAGGGATGGTGCACACAGTGATGTCCCAGTATAGGGATGGTGCACACAGTGATGTCACAGTATAGGGATGGTGCACACAGTGATGTCACAGTATAGTGATAATACACAGTGATGTCCCAGTATAGGGATGGTGCCCACAGTCATGTCCCAGTATAGGGATGGTGCACACAGTGATGTCCCAGTATGGGGATGGTGCACACAGTGATGTCCCAGTATAGGGATGGTGCACACAGTGATGTCCCAGTATAGGGATGGTGCACACAGTGATGTCCCAGTATAGGGATGGTGCACACAGTGATGTCACAGTATAGGGATGGTGCACACAGTGATGTCACAGTATAGTGATAATACACAGTGATGTCCCAGTATAGGGATGGTGCCCACAGTGATGTCCCAGTATAGGGATGGTGCCCACAGTGATGTCCCAGTATAGGGATGGTGCACACAGTGATGTCCCAGTATAGGGATGGTGCACACAGTGATGTCCCAGTATAGGGATGGTGCACACAGTGATGTCCCAGTATAGGGATGGTGCACACAGTGATGTCCCAGTATAGGGATGGTGCACACAGTGATGTCACAGTATAGGGATGGTGCACACAGTGATGTCACAGTATAGTGACAATACACAGTGATGTCCCAGTATAGGGATGGTGCCCACAGTGATGTCCCAGTATAGGGATGGTGCACACAGTGATGTCCCAGTATAGGGATGGTGCACACAGTGATGTCCCAGTATAGGGATGGTGCACACAGTGATGTCCCAGTATAGGGATGGTGCACACAGTGATGTCCCAGTATAGGGATGGTGCACACAGTGATGTCACAGTATAGGGATGGTGCACACAGTGATGTCACAGTATAGTGATAATACACAGTGATGTCCCAGTATAGGGATGGTGCCCACAGTGATGTCCCAGTATAGGGATGGTGCCCACAGTGATGTCCCCGTATAGGGATGGTGCACACAGTGATGTCCCAGTATAGGGATGGTGCACACAGTGATGTCCCAGTATAGGGATGGCGCCCACAGTGATTGTCCCAGTATAGGGATGGTGCCCACAGTGATTGTCCCAGTATAGGGATGGTGCACACAGTGATGTCCCAGTGTAAAGATGGTGCCCACAGTGATGTCCCAGTATAGGGATGGTGCACACAGTGATGTCCCAGTGTAAAGATGGTGCCCACAGTGATGTCACAGTGTAGGGATGGTGCACACCGTGATGTTGCAGTATAGGGATGGTGCACACAGTGATGTCCTAGTATAGGGATGGTGCACACAGTGATGTCCCAGTATAGGGATGGTGCACACAGTGATGTCACAGTATAGGGATGGTGCACACAGTGATGTCACAGTATAGTGATAATACACAGTGATGTCCCAGTATAGGGATGGTGCCCACAGTGATGTCCCAGTATAGGGATGGTGCCCACAGTGATGTCCCAGTATAGGGATGGTGCACACAGTGATGTCCCAGTATAGGGATGGCGCCCACAGTGATTGTCCCAGTATAGGGATGGTGCCCACAGTGATTGTCCCAGTATAGGGATGGTGCACACAGTGATGTCCCAGTGTAAAGATGGTGCCCACAGTGATGTCCCAGTATAGGGATGGTGCAACCAGTGATGTCCCAGTATAGGGATGGTGCCCACAGTGATGTCCCAGTATAGGGATGGTGCACACCGTGATGTCCCAGTATAGGGATGGTGCACACAGTGATGTCCCAGTATAGGGATGGTGCACACAGTGATGTCCCAGTATAGGGATGGTGCACACCGTGATGTTGCAGTATAGGGATGGTGCACACCGTGATGTCCTAGTATAGGGATGGTGCACACAGTGATGTCCCAGTATAGGGATGGTGCACACAGTGATGTCCCAGTATAGGGATGGTGCACACAGTGATGTCCCAGTATAGGGATGGTGCACACAGTGATGTCCCAGTATAGGGATGGTGCACACAGTGATGTCCCAGTATAGGGATGGTGCACACAGTGATGCCCCAGTATAGGGATGGTGCACACAGTGATGTCCCAGTATAGGGATGGTGCCCACAGTGATGTCCCAGTATAGGGATGGTGCACACCGTGATGTTGCAGTATAGGGATGGTGCACACAGTGATGTCCTAGTATAGGGATGGTGCACACAGTGATGTCCCAGTATAGTGATGGTGCACACAGTGATGTCCCAGTATAGGGATGGTGCACACAGTGATGTCCCAGTATAGGGATGGTGCACACAGTGATGTCCCAGTATAGGGATGGTGCCCACAGTGATGTCCTAGTATAGGGATGGTGCACACCGTGATGTTGCAGTATAGGGATGGTGCACACAGTGATGTCCTAGTATAGGGATGGTGCACACAGTGATGTCCCAGTATAGGGATGGTGCACACAGTGATGTCCCAGTATAGGGATGGTGCACACAGTGATGTCCTAGTATAGGGATGGTGCACACCGTGATGTTGCAGTATAGGGATGGTGCACACAGTGATGTCCTAGTATAGGGATGCTGCACACAGTGATGTCCCAGTATAGGGATGGTGCACACAGTGATGTCCCAGAATAGGGATGGTGCGCACAGCGATGTCCCAGAATAGGGATGGTGCACACAGCGATGTCCCAGTATAGGGATGGTGCACACAGTGATGTCCCAGTATAGGGATGGTGCACACAGTGATGTCCCAGTACAGGGATGGTGCACACCGTGATGTTGCAGTATAGGGATGGTGCACACAGTGATGTCCTAGTATAGGGATGGTGCACACAGTGATGTCCCAGTATAGGGATGGTGCACACAGTGATGTCCCAGTATAGGGATGGTGCACACAGTGATGTCCCAGTATAGGGATGGTGCACACAGTGATGTCCCAGTATAGGGATGGTGCACACAGTGATGTCCCAGTGATGTCCCGGTTTAGGGATGGTGCCCACAGTGATGTCCCAGTATAGAGATGGTGCCCACAGTGATGTCCCAGTATAGGGATGGTGCACACAGTGATGTCCCAGTATAGGGATGTTGCACACAGTGATGTTGCAGTATAGGGATGGTGCACACAGTGATGTTGCAGTATAGGGATGGTGCCCATAGTGATGTCCCAGTATAGGGATGGTGCACACAGTGATGTTGCAGTATAGGGATGGTGCACACAGTGACGTCCCAGTATAGGGATGGTGCACACAGTGATGTTGCAGTATAGGGATGGTGCACACAGTGATGTCCCAGTATAGGGATGGTGCACACAGTGATGTCCCAGTATAGAGATGGTGCCCACAGTGATGCCCCAGTATAGGGATGGTGCACACAGTGATGTCACAGTGTAGTGATAATACACAGTGATGTCCCAGTATAGGGATGGTGCCCACAGTGATGTCCCAGTATAGGGATGGTGCCCACAGTGATGTCCCAGTATAGGGATGGTGCCCACAGTGATGTCCCAGTATAGGGATGGTGCCCACAGTGATGCCCCAGTATAGGGATGGTGCACACAGTGATGCCCCAGTATAGGGATGGTGTACACAGTGATGTTGCAGTATAGGGATGGTGCACACAGTGATGTTGCAGTATAGGGATGGTGTACACAGTGATGTTGCAGTATAGGGATGGTGCACACAGTGATGTTGCAGTATAGGGATGGTGTACACAGTGATGTTGCAGTATAGGGATGGTGCACACAGTGATGTTGCAGTATAGGGATGGTGTACACAGTGCCCTGTACTGTGACATCACTGTGTGTATTATCTCTGTACTGTGACATTACTGTGTGTATTATCCCTGTACTGTGACATCACTGTGTGTATTATCCCTGTACTGTGACATCACTGTGTGTATTATCCCTGTACTGTGACATCACTGTGTGTATTATCCCAGTACTGTGACATCACTGTGTGTAGTATCCCTGTACTGTGACATCACTGTGTGTATTCTCTGTATACTGTGACATCACTGTGTGTATTATCCCTGTACTGTGACATCACTGTGTGTATTATCCCTGTACTGTGACATCACTGTGTGTATTCTCTGTACTGTGACATCACTGTGTGTAGTATCCCTGTACTGTGACATCACTGTGTGTATTCTCTGTATACTGTGACATCACTGTGTGTATTATTCCTGTACTGTGATATCACTGTGTGTATTATCCCTGTACTGTGACATCACTGTGTGTATTATCCCTGTACTGTGACATCACTGTGTGTATTATCCCTGTACTGTGACATCACTGTGTGTATTCTCTGTACTGTGACATCACTGTGTGTAGTATCCCTGTACTGTGACATCACTGTGTGTATTCTCTGTATACTGTGACATCACTGTGTGTATTATCCCTGTACTGTGACATCACTGTGTGTATTATCCCTGTACTGTGACATCACTGTGTGTGTTATCCCTGTACTGTGACATCGCTGTGTGTATTATCCCTGTACTGTGACATCACTGTGTGTATTATCCCTGTACTGTGACATCGCTGTGTGTATTATCCCCTGTACTGTGACATCACTGTGTGTATTATCCCTGTACTGTGACATCACTGTGTGTGTTATCCCTGTACTGTGACATCGCTGTGTGTATTATCCCTGTACTGTGACATCACTGTGTGTAGTATCCCTGTACTGTGACATCACTGTGTGTATTATCCCTGTACTGTGACATCACTGTGTGTATTATCCCTGTACTGTGACATCGCTGTGTGTATTATCCCTGTACTGTGACATCGCTGTGTGTATTATCCCTGTACTGTAACATCACTGTGTGTATTATCCCTGTACTGTGACATCACTGTGTGTATTATCCCTGTACTGTGACATCACTTGGTGTATTATCCCTGTACTGTGACATCCCTGTGTGTATTATCCCTGTACTGTGACATCACTGTGTGTATTATCCCTGTACTGTGACATCGCTGTGAGTATTATTCCTGTTCTGTGACATCACTGTGTGTATTATCTCTGTACTGTGACATCACTGTGTGTATTATCCCTGTACTGTGACATCACTGTGTGTATTATCCATGTACTGTGACATCACTGTGTGTATTATCCCTGTACTGTAACATCACTGTGTGTATTATCCTTGTACTGTAACAGCACTGTGTGTATTATCCCTGTACTGTGACATCGCTGTGAGTATTATTCCTGTTCTGTGACATCACTGTGTGTATTATCCCTGTACTGTGACATCACTGTGTGTATTATCCCTGCACTGTGACATCACTTTGTGTATTATCTCTGTACTGTGACATCACTGTGTGTAATATCCCTGTACTGTGACATCACTGTGTGTATTATCCCTGTACTGTGACATATCTGTGTGTATTATCCATGTACTGTGACATCACTGTGTGTATTATCCATGTACTGTGACATCACTGTGTGTATTATCCCTGTACTGTAACATCACTGTGTGTAATATCCCTGTACTGTGACATCACTGTGTGTATTATTCCTGTACTGTGATATCACTGTGTGTATTATCCCTGTACTGTGACATCACTGTGTGTATTATCTCTGTACTGTGACATCGCTGTGAGTATTATCCCTGTACTGTGACATCGCTGTGAGTATTATTCCTGTTCTGTGACATCACTTTGTGTATTATGTCTGTACTGTGACATCACTGTGTGTATTATCCCTGTACTGTGACATCACTGTGTGTATTATCCCTGTACTGTGACATCACTTTGTGTATTATCTCTGTACTGTGACATCACTGTGTGTATTATCTCTGTACTGTGACATCACTGTGTGTATTATCCCTGTACTGTGATATCACTGTGTGTATTATCCCTGTACTGTGACATCACTGTGTGCATTATCCCTGTACGGTGACATCGCTGTGTTTATTATCTCTGTACTGTGACATCACTGTGTGTATTATCTCTGTACTGTGACATCACTGTGTGTATTATCCCTGTGCTGTGACATCACTGTGTGTATTAGCCCTGTACTGTGACACCACTGTGTGTATTATCCCTGTACTGTGACATCACTGTGTGTATTATCCCTGTACTTTGACATCACTGTGTGTATTATCCCTGTACTGTGACATCACTGTGTGTATTATTTCTGTACTGTGACATCACTGTGTGTATTATCCCTGTACTGTGACATCACTGTGTGTATTAGCCCTGTACTGTGACATCACTGTGTGTATTAGCCCTGTACTGTGACATCACTGTGTGTATTATCTCTGTACTGTGACATCACTGTGTGTATTATCCCTGTACTGTGACATCACTGTGTGTATTATCCCTGTACTGTGACATCACTTTGTGTATTAGCCCTGTACTGTGACATCACTGTGTGTATTATCCCTGTACTGTGACATCACTGTGTGTATTATCCCTGTACTGTGACATCACTGTGTGTATTATTCATGTACTGTGACATCACTGTGTGTATTATCCCTGTACTGTGACATCACTGTGTGTATTATCCCTGTACTGTGACATCACTGTGTGTATTGTCCCTGTACTGTGACATCACTGTGTGTATTATCCCTGTACTGTGACATCACTGTGTGTATTATCCCTGTACTGTGACATCACTGTGTGTATTATCCATGTACTGTGACATCACTGTGTGTATTATCCTCGTACTGTGACATCACTGTGTGTATTATCCCTGTACTGTGACATCACTGTGTGTATTATCCCTGTACTGTGACATCACTGTGTGTATTATCCCTGTACTGTGACATCACTGTGTGTATTATCCCTGTACTGTGACATCACTGTGTGTATTATCCTCGTACTGTGACATCACTGTGTGTATTATCCCTGTACTGTGACATCACTGTGTGTATTATCCCTGTACTGTGACATCACTGTGTGTATTATCCCTGTACTGTGACATCACTGTGTGTATTATCCCTGTACTGTGATATCACTGTGTGTATTATCCCTGTACTGTGACATCTCTGTGTGTATAATCCCTGTACTGTGACATCACTGTGTGTATTATCCCTGTACTGTGACATCACTGTGTGTATTATCCCTGTACTGTGACATCACTGTGTGTATTATCCCTGTACTGTGACATCACTGTGTGTATTATCCCTGTACTGTGACATCACTGTGTGTATTATCCAGTGATCCGGTGCCTGTGGTATACTGGGGCAGCATTCTACAGCCTTTAGAGCTTCTTTTGTTACATTTCGGGTCCTGTCTGTCATTTTTCTACAAATTAAAATTTGATAAACGATAAAGAGGAAGTTTTCTTCCCCCTGAATTTGGCTTGAATGGTAAATGTTTATTCCCGGCTCATTAGACAGTTGTTATTTGACAGTAACAAACGGCCCAATGCAGAAGGTCTGCGGCTTTGGTTAATACATATTAGATGTAAGCGCTATAGATTGTATCATCACAGAGACCTGGCGCAGGTCCAGCTGCATCTATTACTAGCGGCGTCCGCACCACCCGCCGCATGCTAAGAGCCGCACACCTATAGGCTTCTGCTGGATTATAAATGTCATTCAAAAGAGACAGAAGAATAAAGCGGCCACCAATTTCCATCTGAATAACTGAAATACCAACCACATGCATTGCCCTTGTGTAAAGGTTGCACCATGCGACGCCTCTTAAAGCTACAAACAGTCATGGCCAAAAGTTCTGAGAATGATACAAATGTTAATTGTTACAAAGTCTCCGGCATCAGGTTATATAATGGCAATTAGCATCTACTCCAGAATGTTATAAAGAGATCAGCAATTAATTGCAATGTCAATATCTGCCTAGAAAATGAACTTTTTCCCCCAAAACACATTTTCCCTTCATTGCAGGCGCCTCAGGCGGAGCAGCTGCCATGGTGTCAGTGATGTCTCCAGTAACACAGGTGCGGGGGCTGATGAGGACAGGGCTGGAGATCAATCTGTCAGGATTAAGTAACAATCACACCCCTGGACACTTTACAGGGAGGCTGGTGCTCGGCATCATTGTTTCTCTTCTGTTAACCATGGTTATCTCTAAAGAAACACGTGCAGTCATCATTGCACTGTACAAGACTGGCCTAACAGGGAAGAGCGAGAAAGATTGCACCTCAGTCACCAATCTATCACATCACCAAAGAATCCAAGGATAGAGGCTCCATTGATACCAAAAAGGCTCCAGGGGCCCAAGAAGGACCAGCAAGCGCCAGGACCGTCTCTTAAAAGTGTCTCAGCTTGGGGATGGGGCTCCCAGCATCGCAGAGCTTGCTCAGGAATGGCAGCAGCAGGTGTGAGGCATCTGCACGCACTGTGACACTGCGGAGACTCCTGGAGCAAGGCCTGGTGTCCAGGAGGGCAGCACAGAAGCCGCTTCTCTCCAGGAACCATCAGGGACAGACGGATATTCTGCAGGAGGTGCAGGGAGTGGACGCTGAGGACTGAAGACAAGGTGAGCGATGCCCCCAGTCCTGTCTCCTGCAGCCATTCATGTGGGGGGGGGGGGGGGGGGCGACGGCTTCTCAGCCAAGGGAATCGGCTAAAAACCCCTCCATGAATAAAGAATGGAGCAGAATGTCCTCCAGGAGCAGCTTTTCCCAACCCTCCAGGAGCAGATGGTGATGAGCAATGCCTCCTCCAGCATGATGGAGCACCGGCCTTAAAGCAAAGGGGAGAACTAAATGGCTCAGGGAACAAAACACAGAGATTCTGGGTCCATGGCCTGGAAACTCCCCAGATCTTATCCCATTGAGAACTTGTGGTCAATCATCAAGAGACGGGGGACAAACAAAAACCAACAAATTGTGACACAATGCAGCAGTGATTGTGCAGGAATGGACGGCTACCAGCCAGGATTTGGTGCAGAAGGCAACAGATCATGTGAAAATATAATATTTGTGTCACTCTCAAAACTTTTGGCCATGACTGTAGTTGTAGTGTGTGTACGTGAGAAGATGCACTATTTTTGATCAGTATTTGACTTTTAAATGGGTTGTTCGAGTTTTGAAAAAAAAACTATATGTGGCCGGGAGCGGGCTGCCTAAAACAATAAAGATGTACTTACCTTCCGGTGCCCTCTGGTATCCCTCCCTCAGCTTCCGGTCGGACCCGACAACCTTCCGGCCCCCATACACAATGCTTTGTATGGGGACGGATAGGCGTGCCCGGCCACGGCTGGCCGGAAGCTGCATGTTTGTTTACATGGTGCCCGGACCGGAGCGACAGCAGCGCTGGATACCGGAGGGCACCAGAAGGTAAGTACATCTTTATTGTTTTAAGTAGCCCCCTCCCGGCCACCTTAAGTTTTTTTTCAAAATTTGGACAACCCCTTTAATCCGAATTTCTTCACAGACTCTTCAATTTGCAGAATCTGTCTGTGAATTTGCAGTCCTCTTTGTGCTTGTGGGTGGAGACATAGCTACTCTGACTCCTCCCTCGTCCATAGACCTCTATGAAATGTAACAACTCAATAAGCTTCTGTTGCCGGCAAGATGGAATTCAGCAAAGATTTCATAGAGAAAAGTGGAGGAAGGAAGTTGGGTACAAGTCACTGCCATATTCATGGACCATGTATTGAGGGACTCGGTCTCCGTGGATCTGTAGGAGCAGGAGGGGAGCATATGTGCCCCCGTAGGGCATCAGGCACCAAATTCTGGAGGAAAGCAATGTTTGAGGTCATTTGCTCTCCAATTTTTAGGGTTTTGTATATTCAAGAAAACATAAATGTCTCCATGATAAAGACGTCCTAAGTATCATATATATAATATATATGTATACATATAACTCTCCGGGCTCTTTTTATATCATGCACAACAATTATATATATCTAGACTTTTATATAAAATACAGATACATTGCAGATACACACACTGTACATGATGTATACACATTACTATGCATGATGTACACACACACTGTACAAGATATATGCACATTACTATGCATGATGTATACACACACTGTACAAGATATATGCACATTACCATGCATGATGTATACACATTACTGTACATGATGTACACACATACTGTACATGATGTATACACATTACTATGCATGATGTACACACATACTGTACATGATGTATACACATTACTATGCATGATGTATACACACACTATACATGATATATGCACATTACTATGCATGATGTACACACATACTGTACATGATGTATACACATTACTATGCATGATGTATACACATTACTGTACATGATGTACACACATACTGTACATGATGTATACACATTACTATGCATGATGTATACACATTACTGTACATGATGTACACACATACTGTACATGATGTATACACATTACTATGCATGATGTATACACATTACTGTACATGTTGTATACACATTACTGTACATGATGTATACACATTACTATGCATGATGTATACACATTACTGTACATGATGTATACACATTACTATGCATGATGTACACACATACTGTACATGATGTATACACATTACTATGCATGATGTATACACATTACTGTACATGATGTACACACATACTGTACATGATGTATACACATTACTGTACATGATGTATACACATTACTGTACATGATGTATACACATTACTGTACATGATGTATACACATTACTATGCATGATGTATACACATTACTGTACATGATGTATACACATTACTGTACATGATGTATACACATTACTATGCATGATGTATACACATTACTGTACATGATGTATACACATTACTATGCATGATGTATACACATTACTGTACATGATGTATACACATTACTGTACATGATGTATACACATTACTATGCATGATGTATACACATTACTGTACATGATGTATACACATTACTATGCATGATGTATACACATTACTATGCATGATGTATACACACATACTGTACATGATGTATACACATTACTATGCATGATGTATACACACATACTGTACATGATGTATACACATTACTGTACATGATGTATACACATTACTATGCATGATGTATACACATTACTATGCATGATGTATACACACATACTGTACATGATGTATACACATTACTATGCATGATGTATACACACATACTGTACATGATGTACACACATACTGTACATGATGTACACACATACTGTACATGATGTATACACATTACTATGCATGATGTATACACATTACAATACATGATGTATACACATTACTATGCATGATGTATACACATTACTGTACATGATGTATACACATTACTGTACATGATGTATACACATTACTGTACATGATGTACGCACGTACTGTACATGATGTACACACATACTATGCATGATGTATACACATTACTGTACATGATGTATACACATTACTGTACATGATGTATACACATTACTGTACATGATGTATACACATTACTATGCATGATGTATACACATTACTGTACATGATGTACGCACGGACTGTACATGATGTACACACATACTATGCATGATGTATACACATTACTGTACATGATGTATACACATTACTGTACATGATGTATACACATTACTGTACATGATGTATACACATTACTGTACATGATGTATACACATTACTATGCATGATGTATACACATTACTGTACATGATGTATACACACACTGTACATGATGTATACACATTACTATGCATGATGTATACACATTACTGTACATGATGTACGCACGTACTGTACATGATGTACACACATACTATGCATGATGTATACACATTACTGTACATGATGTATACACATTACTGTACATGATGTATACACATTACTGTACATGATGTATACACATTACTGTACATGATGTATACACATTACTGTACATGATGTATACACATTACTGTACATGATGTATACACACACTGTACATGATGTATACACATTACTATGCATGATGTATACACATTACTATGCATGATGTATACACATTACTGTACATGATGTATACACATTACTGTACATGATGTATACACATTACTATGCATGATGTATACACATTACTGTACATGATGTATACACATTACTGTACATGATATATGCACATTACTATGCATGATGTATACACATTACTGTACATGATGTATACACATTACTGTACATGATGTATACACATTACTATGCATGATGTATACACATTACTGTACATGATGTATACACATTACTGTACATGATGTATACACATTACTGTACATGATGTATACACATTACTATGCATGATGTATACACATTACTGTACATGATGTACGCACGGACTGTACATGATTTCTGTTTACAATGAAGAAGAATTTATTCGAGTGCTGGAACACAATTTCCTTTCCTATGTGTTTGGCACCTGCTTCGGGGCGGAGATCTGTGCACCATTCATATGAGAGAGGTACATGCAAAGTTCACTACCATCACATATCTGAAAAACAAGATCTCCTGGGGCCTATAGTTCATTACAAGGAGAATGTGCCGTGCTCGTGCTCCGGTCTCATGAGTAGGTGCCATCTGGATTTTTGAGATGTGACGCACATAAACCCCACCCTCAGCCCAGAACATCCTGATCACTATTAAAGGGAACCTGTCACCACGGACCTCATTTTCACTACAGACAGGTTTCAGAAGCCCATCAGAGCTACATTGCACATCTGTCTTTCTGCCTTTTATAAGCATTTGCATTGCAATTGTGTGTTATAACTAATCTTGGTCCCTTACAGTATCCTCTGTGTAGTCCCAGGTCTGGTTTGGTTTGGATGCATTTAAAAAAACATGTGACTTGTCTGTGTTACTCAGATCTTGGCCCCCAACTTTGTGCTCCTGTACAGCTCCTCCCTCCTACTCCTACACAGAGGTTACAGCCTGGTGAGCTAACATCAGGGGGGAGGGAGAAGCTGTACAGGAGCACAAATGAGGGGGGCTGAGAGCTGAGGAGGGAGCAGTACAGACAAGCCATGTGTTGTTTTTTGAAATGCATCCAAACCAAAGCCCATCCCCTGTGACTACACAGAGGATTGTGTCAGCGTGCAAGGTAAGTTTTAACACACAATTATATTGGAATGAAAATTATTAGAGAAAGCAGAAAGACAGATTTGCACTGCAGGTGTGATGGGCTTCTGTAACCTGTCTTTACTGAAAATGAGGGTAGAGAGTGGCAAGGAAGGACAGGGAGAGAGCGCTAATAGAGTGACACCTTTTATGAAAATAGTCACAGTGTGTGAGATAAAATGTGCTCACCGTTGTGCTGAGGGTAGGCACAACACTACGTTCAGACTTTGCAGGTGCTGCCTTCAGATAGAAATTCCCTGTCTGTCGTTTGCCAAAAACGATACAGGAAATATAGTGGGTATTTAGAGAAGGTGGTCTGATCGAATGGCGCACTCTGGGGTATTGGTAAAAGATTTTTATTGATAATCGATTTTTGAGGTCTTTAAATCACAACGCGTTTCGGGGCACAGGGACCCCTTTGTCAAGTGGAAAAGACGAAGTACAGTAATGGTGAAGGAAACAAAGGATTGATAAAATATAAGTGATAGTTCGAAATTATGGACATAAGTTAAAAAAAGGATAATTGTAAAAGTTAGATAATCTTAAAAAATCATTTTGAGATGTTAGTAACAAAGGTATATCTAAAAAGTACATATGAGAATAAATGTTTAAATTCATAAATTCGCTAACATAAATGAATACATAAATCAATAAATAGTTAATAAATTAATACATGATTAGTTATATGAATACATACATAAAACACAGATGGTGATGTGTACAGGAAGTACCGTATATACTCGAGTATAAGCCGAGACCCCTAATTTCAACACAAAAAAACTGGGAAAACCTATTGACTCGAGTATAAGCCGAGGGTGGGAAATGCATTGGTTACAGCCTCCCAGTATATAGTCTGCCAGCCCCTGTAGCATGCAGCCTGTCCAGCCCCTGTAGCATACAGCCTGCCCAGCCCCTGTAGTAGGAAAAAAAATAACACTGTACTCATCTTTCCGACGTCCCCCATAGGTCCTCTTCTGTCTCAGACTGTCTCAGACAGAAGAGGACCTACGGGTGACGTCAGAAAGGTGAGTTTTGTCTTTGTTTTTAGCTGACTCGAGTATAAGCCGAGTTAGGGTTTTTGAGCACAAATTTTGTGCTGAAAAACTAGGCTTATACTCGAGTATATAAGGTAGCTTAAATCGTAATACATATGGTAAAATCTCATATGTTCAAAAATCTCATATATTCAAAATACATGATGGTAGTTGGTATTTGTCAGCGATTTGACAAATTAACAACAATCAGTAGATGTCTTACTGTATAAATAAATAAATAAATATATCAATATATAAATATAAATATAAATACAAGGATAGCTAAAATGAAATAAAAGTGCATAAATAACTCCACTATTTTTTATACATAGATCAAGAGAAACAGGGAATTTACTGTGTAAAATGGTTATTACCTGATGCCACAGGTAATAGAAGACTTCCGGAGGCATTGGTTGTGCGTGCCTGCGCCCGATTTTACCTTTGTGTGATGGGGAGCGGCTCGCGCCTGAAATTTCATTCTGCGCATGGGCAGTGGTATACTTCTAACCTAGAAAATGTCGGGTCTAAAGGGAGCGACAGAAAAGTTTTCTGAGGCTGCGCATGCGCAGTAGGAACATGCAATGTCGTGTGCGCCTGCGCACTCGATGGAAGAAATGCCGTGTGGATGGATAGTGTCCGAACTTTTAGACGCTTAATGGATTAGTAAATGAGTGTCGTCGGGACAGGGGATAGAAGAGAGCACTACATTGGTAGGGTGAGTACATTTGGTATGATTAGGAAAACGGCTAGTCAGAGATATTATTCTGATCAGGATGAGGGTGAGATTTAGTAGAAATATACAGTCTTAGGCTATATTCACACCGTACCGTAGCGGGCAACGGCAGTGTACGGGGAGAGGAGGAGGAGGTGAGCGCAGCTTACCCCCGCCCCTCTCCATAGGAATTAATGGCGCACGGCGCCGTACTACGGATAAAGATAGGACAGGTCCTATCTTTTTCCGGGTACGGAACGGTACGGTGCCGCACGTGTGCGGCACCGTACCGCTCCCATGGTGTCCCGTGCGCCCATTGCTGCCTACGGGGGACGTATATCGGCCGTATATACGGCGGCCGTATACACGTCCCCCATACGTCAGTGTGAAAATAGCCTTAGTTGAATTAAATGGAAGGTATCAAATAACTCTGGGTAAAGGAGGGGGCAGGGGCAGGGGCGGGGGAAAGAAGAAGGGGGGGCGGGGTCTAGAAGTTATTTTCTAAAGTTTCATTTAAGCCGTTGGGAACCAGACAATTTAATTTGTATATCCAGTACATTTCCCTTTGGCAGAGTTTGGTGTATCTACCATTGCCCGCCAGGGATTTTTTTCAATGGGAATGATGGTGAATCCAGAGAAATCATTTTGATGATAAATATGGCCGTGTCTGGACACACTGTGCTTCATGAAACCGTTTGTGACATTACTACAATGTTTATTTAATCTGGTATTTAACTGTTGGATGGTGCGGCCAATGTATTGTAGCCCACAGGGGCATTCCAGTAGGTAGATCACATACGAAGATGTACAGTTTATGAAGGTTTTGATATCGAATAGTTCCTTAGTTGTATTACTCAGAAATTGCTTAGTTCTATGGCGTATGTTCTGACAGCATTTGCAAGTAGGTTGCCCACATCTATAGCTGCCAATGGTTTTATTTCATTTTAGCTATCCTTGTATTTATATTTATATTTATATTTATATATTGATATATGTATTTATTTATACAGTAAGACATCTACTGATTGTTGTTAATTTGTCAAATCGCTGACAAATACCAACTACCATCATGTATTTTGAATATATGAGATTTTTGAACATATGAGATTTTACCATATGTATTACGATTTAAGCTACTTCCTGTACACATCACCATCTGTGTTTTATGTGTGTATTCATATAACTAATCATGTATTAATTTATTATCTATTTATTGATTTATGTACTCATTTATGTTAGCGAATTTATGAATTTAAACATTTATTCTCATATGTACTTTTTAGATATACCTTTGTTACTAACATCTCAAAATGATTTTTTAAGATTATCTAACTTTTACAATTATCCTTTTTTTAACTTATGTCCATAATTTCGAACTATCACTTATACTTTACTGAAAATGAGGTCCCTGGTGACAGGTTCCCTAGGGCACCCCCATTGATCATACTTACCGAAAACTTATTTATTAGAATTGATCCCATTTAAAGTTGTAGCCTGATGCCATTACCATGAACAAGGCCCCATAGTGGGTACAGATGCAGCAGTACCATCCAGTATTATAATTTTTTTAATTGGTGGCTTCTGTTTGTCTTTGCGGTGTGTGATCTGCTCACGTGCATAAGCTAAAACTGATATAGGACCTGCTCTGAGTCTTGCAGCTCAACCCTGAGAGTCCATGGAAATACAAGGGACTGGTGAAATGGTTAGTTCTGGCCTGAAGTTGCACCAACCACTTTACATCCAGTAGCAATTTTTTTCTGGGTTATTAAAGGCACCACCCCCCATTTAAAGGTGCCTGAGCAGTAAGTTATCTCCTACAATGGTGTCCAGTTTATAGTTTCCTGACTTCTGCTTGAATGCCATGTTAATCCTGTGCAGCCAGTTTATTGTTGCTGTTGCCTGTTGTGACCTTGGGATGTCCCCTTTATCACATCTCTGCCTGTCGTGACCTTGGGATGTCCCATTGATCACATCTCTGCTTGTCGTGACCTTGGGATGTCCCATTGATCACATCTCTGCTTGTCGTGACCTTGGGATGTCCCCTTGATCACATCTCTGCTTGTCGTGACCTTGGGATGTCCCCTTGATCACATCTCTGCTTGTCGTGACCTTGGGATGTCCCATTGATCACATCTCTGCTTGTCGTGACCTTGGGATGTCCCCTTGATCACATCTCTGCCTGTCGTGACCTTGGGATGTCCCCTTGATCACATCTCTGCCTGTAGTGACCTTGGGATGTCCCCTTGATCTCATCTCTGCTTGTCGTGACCTTGGGATGTCCCCTTGATCTCATCTCTGCTTGTCGTGACCTTGGGATGTCCCCTTGATCTCATCTCTGCCTGTCGTGACCTTGGGATGTCCCCTTGATCTCATCTCTGCTTGTCGTGACCTTGGGATGTCCCCTTGATCTCATCTCTGCCTGTCGTGACCTTGGGATGTCCCCTTGATCACATCTCTGCTTGTCGTGACTTTGGGATGTCCCCTAGATCACATCTCTGCCTATGGTGACCTTGGGATGTCCCATTGATGACCCTTAGTGACTACTTGGACAACGCCTTCACGACTAAACCATGACCATATCCAGTAAGACAGTGGGTCTACTCTCACTATGTTCACTATGGGCGCCGTGCTGTGGTTGGAAGATTTGAGACCAGATCACGGCCCCGATAGACTTCTATGGTGTGTCACTGCACTGCCACCCAGTCGAGCGGCCACTTGTCTGCCTATGGAAGGAGGGGTGAAGAGTGATCACCCCCTCCTCCTACCGGCCCTGTGCTCGCCCGGGGTCATCAAGAATAATAGTCTTTAGCTACATGGCAAGAGCCAAGTGCTCAGTCCTGACCGCGGTCTCCTTCATTGACTGTCTATGGACTTCTGCTCATAAAAAGCAGAAATTGCCTCCAGTGCCGCAGACCCGAGTCATTGCTGCGGCTCGGATTTAGTGTACCACTGAGCACAGTAAAAAGAAATGGCACAACTTCAAAAGAAGTTTCCTGAAAAGACTGAATGATTTGGAGAAGCCGGCCACCCTGACTGGCAAGGGCTCCCCTCTGGGACGTATCTTGTCAACTAGAAAGATGGCTTTTTTGTAAGCATTATTTTTCTATCCAAACAGTGAAATCTAGAGCGGTACCCAATCACATCTGACAATGACTGACGACTGCTTGGATCTCCTGAAAGAACACGAGCCAAGAAAACTGTATTTGTCATTGTCTGCGAGCCGTTTGCTTGTTATTATTGCACGTTCTGTATCACAGCGGCTGCTTTCCCATAGAGGGCATTGTTGATGCCCTTCGCTTAGTTTCCTGAATGGTCCTGCTCAGTTGGTGACTTCAAAGCCGGTCAAAATGGTTAACGAGTCAGGCAGAGAACATGTGCAAATCAACCATGTCTTGTAAAATGGGTAGAAGAAAATAACAATCAAAACTTAGAATGAAGAAACAGCTGACCTGACTGTAGATAAAATACAGGGCTCAACCCCTGAGTAGTGACCTCCTGGTGATCAACCTGATTGAAGTTTACAGCTGTTATAGAAAGTATTTAGACCCTTTAAATTTTTTACTTTGTTTCATTGCAGCCAATTGGTAAGTTCTTTTTTTGCTCATTAATATGTACTCAATGTCCCTGAAATGTAGATATTTTTGCTAATTTATTAAACAAGAAAACCTGGAATTTCCCCTTGTGATGAGTATTCAGCCCCCTGTGATGAGTATTCAGCCCCCGGTGATAAGTATTCAGCCCCCGGTGATAAGTATTCAGCCCCTGGTGATAAGTATTCAGCTCCTGGTGATGAGTACTCGGCCCGCGGTGATAAGTACTCGGCCCCTGGTGATAAGTACTCGGCCCCTGGTGATGAGTATTCAGCCCCCGGTGGTGAGTATTCAGCCCCCGGTGATGAGTATTCAGCCCCCGGTATTGAGTATTCAGTCCGCGGTGATGAGTATTCAGCCCCTGGTGATAAGTATTCAGCCCTCGGTGATGAGTATTCAGCCCCTGGTGATAAGTATTCAGCCCCGGTGATGAGTGTTCAGCCCCCGGTGATAAGTATTCAGCCCCCGGTGATAAGTATTCAGCCCCCGGTGATGAGTATTCAGCCCCTGGTGATAAGTATTCAGCCCTCGGTGATGAGTATTCAGCCACAGGTGATGAGTATTCAGCCCCCGGTGATGAGTATTCAGCCCCCGGTGATGAGTATTCAGCCCCCGGTGATGAGTATTCAGCCCCCGGTGATGAGTATTCAGCCCCCGGTGATGAGTATTCAGCCCCCGGTGATGAGTATTCAGCTCCTGGTGATGAGTATTCAGCCCCTGGTGATAAGTATTCAGCCCCCGGTGATAAGTATTCAGCCCCCGGTGATAAGTAATCAGCCCCCGGTGATAAGTATTCAGCACCTGGTGATAAGTGTTCAGCCCCTGGTGATAAGTATTCAGCCCCTGGTGATGAGTATTCAGCCCCCGGTGATAAGTATTCAGCCCCTGGTGATGAGTACTCGGCCCGCGGTGATAAGTACTTGGCCCCTGGTGATGAGTATTCAGCCCCTGGTGATGAGTATTCAGCCCCCTGTGATGAGTATTCAGCCACCGCTGATGAGTATTCAGTCCGCGGTGATGAGTATTCAGTCCGCGGTGATGAGTATTCAGTCCGCGGTGATGAGTATTCAGCCCCCTGTGATGAGTATTCAGCCCCCTGTGATGAGTATTCAGCCCCCTGTGATGAGTATTCAGCCCCCTGTGATGAGTATTCAGCCCCCTGTGATGAGTATTCAGTCCGCGGTGATGAGTATTCAGCCCCGGTGATGAGTATTTGGCCCCCTGTGATGAGTATTCAACCCCCTGTGATGAGTATTCAGCCCCCTGTGATGAGTATTCAGCCCCCTGTGATGAGTATTCAGTCCGCGGTGATGAGTATTCAGCCCCGGTGATGAGTGTTCAGCCCCCGGTGATGAGTATTCAGCTCCCGGTGATAAGTATTCAGCCCTCGGTGATGAGTATTCAGCCCTCGGTGATGAGTATTCAGCCCCTGGTGATGAGTATTCAGCCCCTGGTGATGAGTATTCAGCCCCTGGTGATGAGTATTCAGCTCTCGGTGATAAGTATTCAGCCCCTGGTGATAAGTATTCAGCCCCTTTGGTCAGTGCTGAGTAGAAGCTTTGGAGCTGGTGCAGCCAGGAGTCTTCTTGGGAAGATGCTACCACTGGATTTGGGGATCCTCTGCCTTTTCCTTGCAGATCCTCTCCAGGTCCCTCAGGTTGGATGGTTGAACATTGGTGGAGGACATTTTCCAGTCTCTCCAGAGATGCTGCATTGGGTTTAGGTCCGGGCTCTGGGTCAGGAATGGTCACAGAGATGTTCTGAAGCCTCTGCTTTGTTATTTTAGCTTGTGCTTAGGGTCATTGTCTTGTTGGAAGGTTCAACCCAGTCTGAGGTCCAGAGGCTCTGGAAGAGGTTCTCATCTAGGATATCTCGGTGTTTGGCCACATTAATATTTCATGAAACCCAGTGGTCCTGTCCCCCCAAAGCCTGATGCTGCCCCCATGTGTCACTGCTGGGATTGTATTTAACAGGAGATGAGCGGCGCCTGGTTTTCTCCACCAACTCCAAAAGTTAAATCTTCATCTCATGAGAGCAGAGAATCTTATTCCTCATAGTCCGGGATCCTCCATGTGTTTTGCACCACTGTATGCGGTTTTCATATGTCTTGCACATATGAGAAGCTTCCAGACTCTGCCATAAAGCCCCGACTGCTGGAGGCTGCAGGTGACTCCCATCTCCCTCCTGCATCTCTGCAGCTCAGCCACAGGGATATTGGGGATCTTCTTTACCTCTCTCACTAAGGCTCCTCTCCAATGATTGCTTAGTTTGGCTGGACGCCAGGTCAAAGAAGAGTTTTGGATGCCCCAAACTTCTTCCATTTAAGGATTGTATAGGCCACTGTGCTCTCAGGAACCTCGAGTGCTGCATAAATTCTTTTGTAACATTGGTCAGATCTGTGCCTTCATACAATCCTGTCTCTGAGCTCCTTGGACAGTTCCTTAGACCTAATGATTCTAATGTGCTCTGACATGCACTGTGAGATTTGGGGTCTTATATAGACCGGTCCTAATCAAGTCCAATCAGTTTACTCCAATGTGTAATAGTGAACTCCAATGAAGGAGTAAAACCATCTCAAGGAGGATCATAAGGAAACGGACAGCATCTGAGTTAAAAATGACTACTTATGACCAAGTGATGTTTCCGTTTTTCTTGTTTAATAAATTATCAAAAATATCTCTATTTCTGTACATTAATTAACTAAAAAAAATTGTTGTTGATCTTACCTTTTTACATAGCAGCCAATTGGTAATGTAAAAAAAGTAAAATTGGCAAAAATGTAAAGGAGTCTGAATACTTTCTGTACGCACTGCATACTAACTAAATACTAGACAGAATTGGGAAAGCTCCCCATGCCTGGCTGGAAAAGCACATGGGAAAACTGCATCCAAGTTTTTTAACGTGACCCTCATGTGCAAATCAAATTAAAATAAACCAACCTTTTTGTGTTTTTGGTTCCTGTTCAGACCTATTTGTCTCTATTATGTTTATTTTTATTATTTATAGAGCACCATTAACTACATGGTGCTGTACAATCAATAAGGGGTTCACATGCATGACTAAGCAATGGCTGGGGGGGGGGTGCTAATACAGAAAAAATACAGAAAACAATTAAAGGGCCAAAAGATGGTGTCTCCTCCTTATACACCAATATATACCCAGCTCTATCTCCTCCCACTCACTTTAAACCCCCCTATCACCTCATACTAACAATCCAATCCCCCAAACAAGTTCTTCAATTATTTTTGTATCCCTCCCAGCCCTGCCTGTCATGGCCCCATTGCCCCCTAGTTGCAGCCGGCTACGTGCTTACATTACATTAGGACAAGCACAAATACAAATACAAGACTACAGAGATCAGGAGACAAGTGGGAGGACCCTGCCCCAAGAGCTCACAATCTATATGGGACGGTAGAAGGAGACACGAGGTGAGGGAGCAGAGCAGTTATTGTGTGTGATGGATCTGGAACAGGCGGGTTTGCAGGTTACATATGAAGGTTTGGAAGGTGGGGACAGTCTGACACATCTTGGTAGAGAGTTCCAGAGGATGGGGGGAGCAGGGGAGAAGTCCCGGGGATGTGTGAGAAGAGCGGATGTAATAGAGTGAAGCTGAAGGTTGAGGAAGGGCCCATATCCATTGTCAGACAACAAATACACCTTGTGTAGTCATATTGGTCCACTTTATTCCTTGAGTTACTCATTAAAATCTTTTTAATGAGAATTAGGTAACACATAGATACGCATATGAGTTTGAAAGGAAATCAACCATTTCAAAAACCCAAAAAAACCCCTACAAATGCTCACCTCCGCACCTCTGCATCTTGACCTCGCCGCTGTCTTTCACTAAAATGGTGCACTCTGTCGGGGCAGGGCAGGGGGCGCCAGATTCATGAAGAACGCGCACGAGAAATTCAGAATCTGGCGCCCCCTGCACACCACACAGGACACTGCACTGTTCTTAGTAAATGTGCCCCATTGTGTAGTATGAACCTAGTCATTATGATTGCCCTGTGAACATCAATATGGAAGATTAAAACTGTCATGGGCTCTGGGCTATGAATATTATAGTCCCTACAAGTCTGGAGTCACTTCCTACATCTGGTACTAGAATCAGCTTCTTGGGGAATGGAGGATGCGTCCCTTCTGCTGATTTTCAATCAGCGTGCTTGGTACCTCAATGTGTATTGAGCGCAGGAACAGATGTACAAGATTTTCATGGGTGAAGGTCCTTCTCAGTCTAAAATTTGGTGGGTGGTTTGGGTGGCCATGAGCCATGACGTCCGATACTAAGCAGGGCCAGGTTTAGTGGCCATGCTTGGTATTGCATCTAAAATTCATTTCCATGAACGGGACTGAGCTATACACAGACATATAACAACGTAACATGACTTGTCTCTTATGCTCATAGTAACATAGTGGCCATTTGTCCAACACCGGCCGAGTATTGATAACCTATAATAACCTATCCTAGCCTACCCTTAACCTCTGTGCTCTGCAGCAGATAAAGGAATCTCTGAAGTTACATTTTATTTTCACCTACATTGAGCCTCTCGCCACGATCGCTCCCATTCAGCGAGGTAATGGAGGTAGTTATGGGTTAGCCCGCACCTTTAATTCAGCTCACATAAGGTAATAATCATTGATATAAGGTAATGAGGGGTAATGAGGCATGAAGGACAAGGACGCAATATTACTTCAGTCTATCAGCATCTTTGTGGTATCGTGAGAAGCCATCTAGATGGGGCCAGGCATAAAGCCGTAGTCCAGAGTGTTTCTAATTATTGGGAAATGCAAGGAAAACTATTTATAACCTTTTGGGGCTCTCAAGTTTAGACAATCTTTTCAATAAACCTAATGTAATGCATGTCTGCTGATTTATGTTTAGCTGAATCCTTCTTCTCTAGTATATAGTAAACGCTAGGCTAAAGCTTCGTCATGACAAACTTTTTAACTATTTTCAATTATTTTTCTTCTCTTATTGCCAGTGGGTTCTCATCCTATTGCGTCAACTGGATTATTTGTCATTGTCCTACTCTTAGGGGTCTTGACCATTGGCCAACTGGTTGAAGAAATCTTCTCTATTCTGCAATTATGTTTTCCAAGGTGTTAAATGGAAAACAATTCCGCCTTTTGCTATATTTGCATACTTCCCAGAATTCCCTAGTGGAGCATCTATGGCTTAAAGTCTCCACATGCCTTTAAGGTGGCCTTACTTGGCAATCTCTTCTTAAGGAGAACACCTACTGTCTGACTCTATTCTGCAGGGAGAATCGGACCACCACCAGGTTTCTACTTCTTGACGTGGTCTTGGTGTAGATATCTGGCCCAGGACACATAGGTAGTCGTGTAAACCACCAGGAGCCGGGCAAGTCTGGTTGGGAAAGAGCCAATGTTGAAAGCGTTGGAGAATGTGGAGTTGATGGAGAGTTAATTATAACGGAGTAATGAAGAAAGGGGCTGTGGCTTTAAAATGCTCAAAATTTTTATGGTCTAAAATATCTTGACCAAGATCTGGTGTAAAGTTGGAGAAGAGAGTCTAACATGTCCACCAAGTTCACTCCACATGGTTATGATTAAACCAAGAAATGCGGCCAACACATGGACCGTAGACCTTAGATGGAACATGACCACGCGAAACCAACCTGAATCGTAGCTAAAATTGGGCATTTCATCTCGGAATGTTGTTCCTCTGTAGTAGAGAATTCCTTGAAGCTACAGGACCTTGGATACAAACTCTTTCTCACCAACTACCATGGTATTTTTATGTGGGTCTATAGAACCTTTGGGGTCCAATTTCTAATAACTTTTTATCAGCGGTTTCAATGAAGAAAAAAGTCAAATTTATCCTTCTAGAGGTGTGAGAATGGAAGACGACAATGGTGGTAGCCGGTATCTGTCAGTTTTAAAGAACTTTGAGTTGGACTTTTAAGAAATCTTGTTGGGAAAGAGCCAAGGTTGAGAGAAGTGGAGAATGCTGAGTTGATGGAGAGTTAATTATAAGGGAGTAATCAAGAAAGGGGTCATAGCTTTAAGATGCTCAAAAATGTTATGGTCTAAAATGCCTCAACCTAGTTCTGGTGTAAAGTTGGAGAAGAGAGTCTAACATTTCGAACAATTTGTAGCTAACATTGGGCACTTCATCTCGGTATGTTGTTCCTCTGTAGTAGAGAATTCCTTGAAGCTACAGGACCTTGGATACAAACTGTTTCTCACCAACTACCCTGGTATTTTTATGTGGGTCTATAGAACCATTGGGGTCCAATTTAAAATAGCTTTTTAGGAGCAGTTTCAATGAAGATGGAAGACGACAATGGTGATAGCCGATTACCGTCAGTTTTAAAGAACTATGGGGGTCATTTACTAAGGGTCCGATTCGCGTTTTCCCGACGTGTTACCCGAATATTTCCGATTCGCGCCAATTTTTCCTGAATTGCCCAGGGCTTTTGGCGCACGCGATCGGATTGTGTCGCATCGGCACCGGCATGCACGCAACGGAAATCGGAGGGCGTGGCCGAACGAAAACCCAACGGATTCGGAAAAAACGCCGCATTTAAGAAAAAGTGTCGCTGGACACGCGCTTACCTTCACCAGGAATAGGATCGTGAACTCCGGCGGACCTCGGGGGACTTCAGCGCAGCAGTGACACCTGGTGGACGTCGGAGGAACTGCCTTAGTGAATCGCCGGAAGACCCGAATCCACCACAGGGAACGCGCCGCTGGATCGCGAATGGTCCGGGTAAGTAAATCTTCCCCATTGAGTTGAACTTGATAATATTTTGTTCCACAGAGATATATGCTTAATGTTATGTAAGTAGCTGATTGGACATCCGCAATGTTGTTTTTGGAAATTTATTGACCTTGATTAACGTTCACTGTCTAATAGGAACCTCTTTCTCTGTCTGTACATTCCATCTTTGATGTTCTCAAAGCCTAATTGTTACCTCCGATGTGACACGGCACATCTGAACTGAGCGCGCGCTGATGTTGCGACAAATCTGTTTTTCCCTTTTTTTTTCATGGCCTGAAGGAAAACATATTGTAACATAATTGGGATTGATGCCGCAGTGAAGGGAACGATGGCCGACACATCTGTTGGCAGAGCTTTATGGTTTGCATTGTTATATGGACTGGAAGATGGAACCTTTAGAGAACTGGCAGCTGTCGTCATACTTTGGACTTTGGTCGTTGTCAGATGCACTTGTGTTGTACAGATGTTACGTGATTTGTTCAGCAGATGCCGTCTACCGAATGCAATTTAAAGGGAAAGTTAAGAGAAAATAAGCATGAATGTTTTCTTCGCAAACAGCGCCACACTTGTCCATAGGATGTGCATATTATTACATCTGCGACGGATGGATGGACACTGATGGAAGCTGCCATAATTATTTCTAATTTTAGTACATGTACGGCCGAATCTAGCAAGTCAGCAAGTATTTAAAGGAAACCTACCATTTAATTTGATACATTATGAAGCATACATACCCTGAGAATGCTGTAGCTACACCGATGCAGAAACATATCTTGTTTAATCCCTGAAGCTATTGGTTCTGTTCAAACAAACAATTATAAAATTCAGGACCTTGGGGAAGCTGGGTGCATACTGGTTGCCGTACATAAACACATTACACAAAGATTCCTGAATTGTCCAGACAGGACTATTCAACCTGAGCTGGATGACTCATACACAGCAGCTGGGGGATGGTGCAGCGATTGATTACTTCTGCCTGTCAGGGACAACACAGTGATGACGTATTCCCGGCTTATGCTGGGCAGGACACAGCTGCATAATTAGGGTAAAAGGAGAAGCGCCGGGGCAGCCACAGGAGCGACAGAGCCTCATTATCATAATTTTATAATTGTTTTTTTCAGCAAAACCACTCGGCTCAGGAATTAAACAAGATATGATCCTGCATCAGTGTAGCTACAGGATTCTCAAGGTATGTTTGCTTCATAATGCATAGAATCAAATGATAGTTTTCCTTTAAGGAAATCTCCATAAAAGGGGTTGTACAAAGTTTTTTTTTTTTCATGATACGCAGGATAACAAAGAAAATGATTGTCCACTTCTCGCTAATTGAATGATACAGCAGGTTAAGCATGCGTCCTGCCACTTTATTCTATACTATAGGAAATTGATGGAAATTGCCAAGAATATCACTCGGCTATCCACACGACTCTCACTCATGGTCCACAGGAGCGATCAACAATTTCCGCCACCCCCATAGTATTGAATGGAGGGGCTCAACCTGCAGCTTCATTCAGTTACTGAGAAAGGGACTTGGTGACAGTCAAATCCCAACCAATGAGATTGTTATGCCCCATCCAATTATATTTGGTGCCCTATAGGCCAGTGGTGGCGAACCTATGGCACGGGTGCCAGAGGTGGCACTCAGAGCCCTCTCTATGGGCACCCGGCCATCTCCCCAGCGCAGAAATCGCCAGACAGGACTCAAGGCCTCTTGCAATCACAGGCAGCCCAGGACTCTAGAAGGAAGCTACAATGATAATCCAAACTTCTTCTCCTTCTTTCTACTGTATTGGTGTCCTCAGGGGCCTATACAGTATATACCTGTGACAGAGCAGGGAGTCATAAGTTACCGCTTTAATTGTTAAATTGGCACTTTGCGAAAAATATGTGGGTTTTGGTTGTAGTTTGGGCACTCGGTGTCTAAAAGGTTTGCCGTCACTGCTATAGGCCATTAGTCCTATAGGCAAAGTATGGGTGTTATATTATGGTTCAGATCTTGTACTTTAATGTGCCCAACATAATGGGGCAGATTTACTTACCTGGTCCATTGGCGATCCAGCGGCGCGTTCTCTGCGGTGGATCCGGGTCCGGCCGGATTCATTAAGGCAGTTCCTCCGACTTCCACCAGGTGGCGCTGCTGTGCTGAAGTTCCCCGGAATGCACTGAAGTGCACCGGCCTATTCCTAGTGAAGGTAAGCGCGAGTCCCGCAACACTTTTTTTTTTTTTTTTAATGCGGTGGTTTTTCCGAATCCATAGGGTTTTCGTTCGGCCACGCCCCCTATTTCCGTCGCGTGCATGCCAGCGCCGATGCGCCACAGTCTGATCGCGTGCCCCAAAATCCCAGGGCAAAACAGGGAAAATCGGCGCAAATCGGAAATATTCGGGTAACACGTCGGGAAAACGAGAATCAGGCCCTTAGTAAATGACCCCCAATGAGAGTATCTTAAGAATCCAATGATGGGCTGTAAAACAAAGTTACCAACCGCCCTCTTTGTTGTGTCTCTCTACAACAATCTCGGAAAATGTAACTTGTTCCCGTAATAGGGGGCGGGGCGTGTATAACCCCTCCCCAAAGTGGGAGTGTCTATCTTGATTACAGCCTATCCTGTTGGCAGGACATTAAAGTCCTGATGTTTAACAATCAAAATTTGGTAAATCTGTTGGGATCGATATTTTATTACTTTCCTCCGCAAAACAAATGTATTTTCGTCCCTAGGAAGATTGGTAGGGGCTTAACATCAAAAACAAGGCCCGAGTAACATTCATTATAACGGATGAGATGTTGATAACCAAAATGTAAACATAATCACTTGATTCGCTGATAGTCCCGTAGCTTCTCAGGATATGAGGACATGTTAAGAGCCGGATCTGTCAGAGGTCCTTCATGTGAGAACCCTCCAGGTAGGAGAGAAGTGTCATTCTAATTCCAAAATCACACTTCCCCCTTATTTGAAATCCAGGTGCATCCTACTTAAGATCCCAGCAAGCATGCAAATAATGGTTTCCCTGCCTCATCGAGTGCCATCAAGATGTGATGATTGAATCAAAGTATTAGCACTCGGCTTCCATAGATTTAGCTGAAGGCAAAGATGGCTTAGAAAAATAATCAGATTTCTCTATTCCACTGGTGCATCTTCTTAGACGGTCTATGCCTCGATATTTACCTTTGTAGTTCTAGAAGGACTTTGGAGAAATAGGGATAATGGGGCTCATTTACTAAGGGTCCGCGGACCGCAATTCCTTCGGGTTTCCTGAATATTTCCATTTTGTGCTGAATTACCCCAGGTTTTTGGCGCGTGCGCATAGGCGCAGACTTGCATGCGACAGAAATTGGGGGGCGTGCCGTCGGACAGCCCGACGGATTCGGGCAATCCGTGGAATTTAAAAACGGAATTGTGTCGCAAGATCAAGCACTCACATGCACCAGGAAGAAGAAGGTGAACTCCGGGGACCTGAGCGGGGAAGCGACACATGCAGGATATCAGGCGCACGATCTTAGTGACTCTCTGCACAGCGCATTATACACGGACAATGCACTTACATACACCAGGAAGAAGAAGGTGAACTCCGGCGGACCTGAGCGGGGAAGCAACACATGCAGGATATCGGGCGCAGGATCTTAGTCACTCCCCGTACAGCGCATTATACACGGACAATGCACTTACATGCACCAGGAAAAAGAAGGTGAACTCCAGGGACCTGAGCAGGGAAGCGACACATGCAGGATATCGGGTGCACGATCTTAGTGACTCCCCCCACAGCGCATTATACACGGACAATGCACTTACATGCACCAGGAAGAAGAAGGTGAACTCCGGGGACCTGAGCAGGGAAGCGACACATGCAGGATATCGGGTGCACGATCTTAGTGACTCCCCCCACAGCGCATTATACACGGACAATGCACTTACATGTACCAGGAAGAAGAAGGTGAACTCCGGGGACCTGAGCGGGAAGCGACACATGCAGGATATCGGGCGCACGATCTTAGTGACTCCCCACACAGCGCATTATATAGGGACAATGCACTTACATGCACCAGGAAGAAGAAGGAGAACTCCGGGGACCTGAGCGGGGAAGCGACACATGCAGGATATCAGGCGGAGGATCTTAGTGACTCTCCGCACAGCGCATTATACACGGACAATGCACTTACATGCACCAGGAAGAAGAAGGTGAACTCCGGGGACCTGAGCAGGGAAGTGACACATGCAGGATATCGGGTGCAGGATCTTAGTGACTCCCCGCACAGCGCATTATACACGGACAATGCACTTACGTGCACCAGGAAGAAGAAGGTGAACTCCGGGGACCTGAGCGGGGAAGCAACACATGCAGGATATCGGGCGCAGGATCTTAGTCACTCCCCGCACAGCGCATTATACACGGACAATGCACTTACATGCACCAGGAAGAAGAAGGTGAACTCCGGGGACCTGAGCGGGGAAGCGACACATGCAGGATATCAGACGCAGGATCTTAGTGACTCCCCACACAGCGCATTATACACGGACAATGCACTTACATGCACCAGGAAGAAGAAGGTGAACTCCGGGGACATGAGCAGGGAAGCGACACATGCAGGACATCGGGTGCAGGATCTTAGTGACTCCCCGCACAGCGCATTATACACGGACAATGCACTTACATGCACCAGGAAGAAGAAGGTGAACTCCGGGGACCTGAGCGGGGAAGCGACACATGCAGGATATCGGGCGCACGATCTTAGTGAATCGCGACAGACCCGAATCCTCGTCAGACAACACACCGCTGGATCACAACAGGACCGGGTAAGTAAATCTGCCCCAATATGTTTTTGTTAATTAATAAGACTAAACTTTAGAGATTTCCCAATATGTTGTTAAAATTGCTGATGTTTTTTTGGAAATTTGGCCCTCAATGGGTGATGCTTTTGCTGGAGGAGATCCAGGTCTTTAGGGAATGCTCCCTGGTGGAGATGAACGTTCCCGTTCGGGTGCGCCCCGCTCGACCCAGACATACATTGGATTGGCTGCCGAACAGACAATCCGGCAAATTAGCTCCCTTCTATACTAGTAATGGCTGTGATTGGCCAAGCCATGGCTAGCTGCCCGGGGCGTTAATATACCGGTTTCATACATATATGTCCCCAGAATGGAAAGTTTGGGTCTGCTTATCTTTACTCCCCGGGAAACAGTATACAAATAATATCCCAAATTAGGGATTTGATTAGGAATTGTAACCTTGTAACTATTGAGATCATCTTAAAACTTTTACAATCGCCCCATAAGCAGCATTGTGTTGGACACTTTCTAGGTTTCCGAGACGCACCGGTTTTAATATCTGTTGTTTTAGATCAAGAGATCCTTATGCAAATGAGTTTTATTGCTTCAGGGGCTGGGTCCACATCTAGTAGACCCCACCGTAAGAAGAAATAAGGTATATGATAAAGGAAATGGATCAAGAAAGCAGGGGCAGGGCTCCCTTGTGGTAGGATACAGTAGGCAGGGCTCCCCCTTGTAGTAGGATAGGATACAGTTGGCAGGGCTCCCCCTTGTAGTAGGATAGGATAGGATACAGTAGGCAGGGCTCCCCCTTGTAGTAGGGTAGGATAGGATACAGTAGGCAGGGCTCCCCCTTGTAGTAGGGTAGGATAGGATACAGTAGGCAGCCCCCCCTGTAGTAGGGTAGGATAGGATACAGTAGGCAGGGCTCCCCCTTGTAGTAGGGTAGGATAGGATACAGTAGGCAGGGCATCCCCTTGTAGTAGGGTAGGATAGGATACAGTAGGCAGGGCTCCCCCTTGTAGTAGGGTAGGATACAGTAGGCAGGGCTCCCCCTTGTAGTAGGTAAGGATAGTATACAGTAGGCAGGGCTCCCCACTTGTAGTAGGGTAGGATAGGATACAGTAGGCAGGGCTCCCCCCTTGTAGTAGGGTAGGATAGGTTACAGTAGGCAGCCCCTCCCCCTTGTAGTAGGGTAGGATAGGATACAGTAGGCAGGGCTCCCCCCTTGTAGTAGGGTAGTATAGGATACAGTAGGCAGGGCTCCCCCCTTGTAGTAGGGTAGGATAGGATACAGTAGGCAGGGCTCCCCCTTGTAGTAGGGTAGGATAGGATACAATAGGCAGGGCTCCCCTTTGTAGTAGGTAAGGATAGGATACAGTAGGCAGGGCTCCCCTTGTAGTAGGGTAGGATAGGATACAGTAGGCAGGGCTCCCCCCTTGTAGTAGGGTAGGATAGGTTACAGTAGGCAGCCCCTCCCCCTTGTAGTAGGGTATGATAGGATACAGTAGGCAGGGCTCCCCCTTGTAGTAGGGTAGTATAGGATACAGTAGGCAGGGCTCCCCCTTGTAGTAGGGTAGGATAGGATACAGTAGGCAGGGCTCCCCCTTGTAGTAGGGTAGGATAGGATACAATAGGCAGGGCTCCCCCTTGTAGTAGGTAAGGATAGGATACAGTAGGCAGGGCTCCCCCTTGTAGTAGGGTAGGATAGGATACAGTAGGCAGGGCTCCCCCCCTTGTAGTAGGGTAGGATAGGATACAGTAGGCAGGGCTCCCCCCTTGTAGTAGGGTAGGATAGGATACAGTAGGCAGGGCTCCTCCCTTGTAGTAGGGTAGGATAGGATACAGTAGGCAGGGCTCCCCCCTTGTAGTAGGGTAGGATAGGATACAGTAGGCAGGGCTCCCACTTGTAGTAGGGTAGGATAGGATACAGTAGGCAGGGCTCCCCCTTGTAGTAGGGTAGGATAGGATAGGATACAGTAGGCAGGGCTCCCCCCTTGTAGTAGGGTAGGATAGGATACAGTAGGCAGGGCTCTCCCTTGTAGTAGTGTAGGATATGATACAGTAGGCAGGGCTCCCCCTTGTAGGGTAGGATAGGATACAGTAGGCAGGGCTCCCCCTTGTAGTAGGGTAGGGTAGGATACAGTAGGCAGGGCTCCCCCCTTGTAGTAGGGTAGGATAGGATACAGTAGGCAGGGCTCCCCCTTGTAGTAGGGTAGTATAGGATACAGTAGGCAGGGCTCCCCCTTGTAGTAGGGTAGGATAGGATACAGTAGGCCGGGCTCCCCCCTTGTAGTAGGGTAGGATAGGATACAGTAGGCAGGGTTCCCCCCTTGTAGTAGGATAGGGTAGGATACAGTAGGCAGGGGTCCCCCCTTGTAGTAGGATAGGGTAGGATACAGTAGGCAGGGCTCCCCCTTGTAGTAGGGTAGGATAGGATACAGTAGGCAGGGCTCCCCTTGTTGTAGGATAGGATACAGTAGGCAGGACTCCCCCCTTGTAGTAGGGTAGGATAGGATACAGTAGGCAGGGCTCCCCCTTGTAGTAGGGTAGGATAGGATACAGTAGGCGGGGCTCCCCCCTTGTAGTAGAGTAGGATAGGATACAGTAGGCAGGGCTCCCCCTTGTAGTAGGGTAGGATAGGATACAGTAGGCAGGGCTCCCCCTTGTAGTAGTGTAGGATAGGATACAGTAGGCAGGGCTCCCCCCTTGTAGTAGGGTAGGATAGGATACAGTAGGCAGGGCTCTCCCTTGTAGTAGTGTAGGATAGGATACAGTAGGCAGGGCTCCCCCCTTGTAGTAGGGTAGGATAGGATACAGTAGGCAGGGCTCCCCCCTTGTAGTAGGGTAGGATAGGATACAGTAGGCAGGGCTCCCCCCTTGTAGTAGGGTAGGATAGGATACAGTAGGCAGGGCTCCCCCTTGTAGTAGGGTAGGATAGGATACAGTAGGCAGGGCTCCCCCTTGTAGTAGGGTAGGATACAGTAGGCAGGGCTCCCCCCTTGTAGTAGGGTAGTATAGGATACAGTAGGCAGGGCTCCCCCTCTTGTAGTAGGATAGGATAGGATACAGTAGGCAGCCCCTCCCCTTGTAGTAGGGTAGGATAGGATACAGTAGGCAGGGCTCCCCCTTGTAGTAGGGTAGGATAGGATACAGTAGGAAGGGCCCCCCCCCCCCTTGTAGTAGGGTAGGATAGGATACAGTAGGCAGGGCTCCCCCTTGTAGTAGGGTAGGATAGGAAACAGTAGGCAGGGCTCCCCCTTGTAGTAGGGTAGGGTAGGATACAGTAGGCAGGGCTCCCCCCTTGTAGTAGGGTAGGATAGGATACAGTAGGCAGGGCTCCCCCTTGTAGTAGGGTAGGATAGGATACAGTAGGCAGGGCTCCCCCTTGTAGTAGGGTATGATAGGATACAGTAGGCAGGGCTCCCCCTTGTAGTAGGGTAGGGTAGGATACAGTAGGCAGGGCTCCCCCCTTGTAGTAGGGTAGGATAGGATACAGTAGGCAGGGCTCCCCCTTGTAGTAGGGTAGGATAGGATACAGTAGGCAGGGCTCACCCTTGTAGTAGGGTAGGATAGGATACAGTAGGCAGGGCTCCCCCCTTGTAGTAGGGTAGGATAGGATACAGTAGGCAGGGCTCCCCCTTGTAGTAGGGTAGGATAGGATACAGTAGGCAGGGCTCCCCCTTGTAGTAGGGTAGGATAGGATACAGTAGGCAGGGCTCCCCCCTTGTAGTAGGGTAGGATAGGATACAGTAGGCAGGGCTCTCCCTTGTAGTAGTGTAGGATATGATACAGTAGGCAGGGCTCCCCCTTGTAGTAGGGTAGGATAGGATACAGTAGGCAGGGCTCCCCCTTGTAGTAGGGTAGGATAGGATACAGTAGGCAGGGCTCCCCCTTGTAGTAGGGTAGGATAGGATACAGTAGGCAGGGCTCCCCCTTGTAGTAGTATAGGATATAGTAGGCAGGGCCCCCCCCCTTGTAGTAGGATAGGATAGGATACAGTAGGCAGGGCTCCCCCTTGTAGTAGGGTAGGATACAGTAGGCAGGGCTCCCCCTTGTAGTAGGGTAGGATAGGATACAGTAGGCAGGGCTCCCCCTTGTAGTAGGATAGGATAGGATACAGTAGGCAGCCCCCCCTTGTAGTAGGGTAGGATAGGATACAGTAGGCAGGGCTCCCCCTTGTAGTAGGATAGGATACAGTAGGCAGGGCTCCCCCCTTGTGGTAGGGTAGGATAGGATACAGTAGGCAGGGCTCCCCCTTGTAGTAGGGTAGGATAGGATACAGTAGGCAGGGCTCCCCCTTATAGTAGGGTAGGATAGGATACAGTAGGCAGGGCTCCCCCTTGTGGTAGGGTAGGATAGGATACAGTAGGCAGGGTTCCCCCTTGTAGTAGGGTAGGATAGGATACAGTAGGCAGGGCTCCCCCCTTGTAGTAGGGTAGGATAGAATACAGTAGGCAGGGCTCCCCTTGTAGTAGGATAGGATAGGATACAGTAGGAAGGGCTCCCCCTTGTAGTAGGGTAGGATAGGATACAGTAGGCAGGGCTCCCCCTTGTGGTAGGGTAGGATAGGATACAGTAGGCAGGGCTCCCCCTTGTAGTAGGGTAGGATAGGATACAGTAGGCAGGGCTC
Source organism: Engystomops pustulosus (assembly GCF_040894005.1). Lineage (NCBI taxonomy): Eukaryota > Metazoa > Chordata > Amphibia > Anura > Leptodactylidae > Engystomops > Engystomops pustulosus. The sequence continues at coordinate 84,390,097 of NC_092421.1, forward strand.
CCACCTTGTAGAAGGGTAGGATACAGTAGGCAGGGCTCCCCCTTGTAGTAGGGTAGGATAGGATACAGTAGGCAGGGCTCCCCCCTTGTAGTAGGGTAGGATAGGATACAGTAGGAAGGGCTCCCCCTTGTAGTAGGGTAGGATAGGATACAGTAGGCAGGGCTCCCCCTTGTGGTAGGGTAGGATAGGATACAGTAGGCAGGGCTCCCCCTTGTAGTAGGGTAGGATAGGATACAGTAGGCAGGGCTCCCACCTTGTAGAAGGGTAAGATACAGTAGGCAGGGCTCCCCCTTGTAGTAGGGTAGGATAGGATACAGTAGGCAGAGTTCCCCCCTTGTAGTAGGATAGGGTAGGATACAGTAGGCAGGGCTCCGCCCTTGTAGTAGGGTAGGATAGGATACAGTAGGCAGGGCTCCCCCTTGTAGTAGGGTAGGATACAGTAGGCAGGGCTCCCCCTTGTAGTAGCATAGGATACAGTTGGCAGGGCTCCCCCCTTGTAGTAGGGTAGGATAGGATACAGTAGGCAGGGCTCCCCCTTGTAGTAGGGTAGGATAGGATACAGTAGGCCGGGCTCCCCCCTTGTAGTAGGGTAGGATAGGATACAGTAGGCAGGGTTCCCCCCTTGTAGTAGGATAGGGTAGGATACAGTAGGCAGGGTTCCCCCCTTGTAGTAGGATAGGGTAGGATACAGTAGGCAGGGCTCCCCCTTGTAGTAGGGTAGGATAGGATACAGTAGGCAGGGCTCCCCTTGTTGTAGGATAGGATACAGTAGGCAGGACTCCCCCCTTGTAGTAGGGTAGGATAGGATACAGTAGGCAGGGCTCCCCCTTGTAGTAGGGTAGGATAGGATACAGTAGGCGCGGCTCCCCCCTTGTAGTAGAGTAGGATAGGATACAGTAGGCAGGGCTCCCCCTTGTAGTAGGGTAGGATAGGATACAGTAGGCAGGGCTCTCCCTTGTAGTAGTGTAGGATAGGATACAGTAGGCAGGGCTCCCCCCTTGTAGTAGGGTAGGATAGGATACAGTAGGCAGGGCTCCCCCCTTGTAGTAGGGTAGGATAGGATACAGTAGGCAGGGCTCCCCCCTTGTAGTAGGGTAGGATAGGATACAGTAGGCAGGGCTCCCCCTTGTAGTAGGGTAGGATAGGATACAGTAGGCAGGGCTCCCCCCTTGTAGTAGGGTAGGATAGGATACAGTAGGCAGGGCTCCCCCTCTTGTAGTAGGATAGGATAGGATACAGTAGGCAGCCCCTCCCCTTGTAGTAGGGTAGGATAGGATACAGTAGGCAGGGCTCCCCCTTGTAGTAGGGTAGGATAGGATACAGTAGGCAGCCCCCCCCCCCCTTGTAGTAGGGTAGGATAGGATACAGTAGGCAGGGCTCCCCCTTGTAGTAGGGTAGGATAGGATACAGTAGGCAGGGCTCCCCCTTGTAGTAGGGTAGGGTAGGATACAGTAGGCAGGGCTCCCCCCTTGTAGTAGGGTAGGATAGGATACAGTAGGCAGGGCTCCCCCTTGTAGTAGGGTAGGATAGGATACAGTAGGCAGGGCTCACCCTTGTAGTAGGGTAGGATAGGATACAGTAGGCAGGGCTCCCCCCTTGTAGTAGGGTAGGATAGGATACAGTAGGCAGGGCTCCCCCTTGTAGTAGGGTAGGATAGGATACAGTAGGCAGGGCTCCCCCCTTGTAGTAGGGTAGGATAGGATACAGTAGGCAGGGCTCTCCCTTGTAGTAGTGTAGGATATGATACAGTAGGCAGGGCTCCCCCTTGTAGTAGGGTAGGATAGGATACAGTAGGCAGGGCTCCCCCTTGTAGTAGGGTAGGATAGGATACAGTAGGCAGGGCTCCCCCTTGTAGTAGGGTAGGATAGGATACAGTAGGCAGGGCTCCCCCTTGTAGTAGTATAGGATACAGTAGGCAGGGCCCCCCCCCTTGTAGTAGGATAGGATAGGATACAGTAGGCAGGGCTCCCCCTTGTAGTAGGGTAGGATACAGTAGGCAGGGCTCCCCCTTGTAGTAGGGTAGGATAGGATACAGTAGGCAGGGCTCCCCCTTGTAGTAGGATAGGATAGGATACAGTAAGCAGGCCCCCCCCTTGTAGTAGGGTAGGATAGGATACAGTAGGCAGGGCTCCCCCTTGTAGTAGGATAGGATACAGTAGGCAGGGCTCCCCCCTTGTGGTAGGGTAGGATAGGATACAGTAGGCAGGGCTCCCCCTTGTAGTAGGGTAGGATAGGATACAGTAGGCAGGGCTCCCCCTTATAGTAGGGTAGGATAGGATACAGTAGGCAGGGCTCCCCCTTGTGGTAGGGTAGGATAGGATACAGTAGGCAGGGTTCCCCCTTGTAGTAGGGTAGGATAGGATACAGTAGGCAGGGCTCCCCCCTTGTAGTCGGGTAGGATAGAATACAGTAGGCAGGGCTCCCCTTGTAGTAGGATAGGATAGGATACAGTAGGAAGGGCTCCCCCTTGTAGTAGGGTAGGATAGGATACAGTAGGCAGGGCTCCCCCTTGTGGTAGGGTAGGATAGGATACAGTAGGCAGGGCTCCCCCCTTGTAGTAGGGTAGGATAGGATACAGTAGGCAGGGCTCCCACCTTGTAGTAGGGTAGGATACAGTAGGCAGGGCTCCCCCTTGTAGTAAGGTAGGATAGGATACAGTAGGCAGGGCTCCCCCTTGTAGTAGGGTAGGATAGGATACAGTAGGCAGGGCTCCCACCTTGTAGAAGGGTAGGATACAGTAGGCAGGGCTCCCCCTTGTAGTAGGGTAGGATAGGATACAGTAGGCAGGGCTCCCCCCTTGTAGTAGGGTAGGATAGGATACAGTAGGAAGGGCTCCCCCTTGTAGTAGGGTAGGATAGGATACAGTAGGCAGGGCTCCCCCTTGTGGTAGGGTAGGATAGGATACAGTATGCAGGGCTCCCCCTTGTAGTAGGGTAGGATAGGATACAGTAGGCAGGGTTCCCCCCTTGTAGTAGGATAGGGTAGGATACAGTAGGCAGGGCTCCGCCCTTGTAGTAGGGTAAGATAGGATACAGTAGGCAGGGCTCCCCCTTGTAGTAGGGTAGGATAGGATACAGTAGGCAGGGTTCCCCCCTTGTAGTAGGATAGGGTAGGATACAGTAGGCAGGGCTCCGCCCTTGTAGTAGCGTAGGATAGGATACAGTAGGCAGGGCTCCCCCTTGTAGTAGGGTAGGATAGGATACAGTAGGCAGGGTTCCCCCCTTGTAGTAGGATAGGGTAGGATACAGTAGGCAGGGCTCCGCCCTTGTAGTAGGGTAGGATAGGATACAGTAGGCAGGGCTCCCACCTTGTAGAAGGGTAGGATACAGTAGGCAGGGCTCCCCCTTGTAGTAGGGTAGGATAGGATACAGTAGGCAGGGTTCCCCCCTTGTAGTAGGATAGGGTAGGATACAGTAGGCAGGGCTCCGCCCTTGTAGTAGGGTAGGATAGGATACAGTAGGCAGGGCTCCCCCTTGTAGTAGGGTAGGATACAGTAGGCAGGGCTCCCCCTTGTAGTAGGGTAGGATAGGATACAGTAGGCAGGGCTCCCCCCATGTAGTAGGGTAGGATAGGATACAGTAGGCAGGGCTCCCCCCTTGTAGTAGGATAGGATACAGTAGTCAGGGCTCCCCCCTTGTAGTAGGGTAGGATAGGATACAGTAGGCAGGGCTACCCCTTGTAGTAGGGTAGGATAGGATACAGTAGGCAGGGCTCCCCCTTGTAGTAGGGTAGGATAGGATACAGTAGGCAGCCCCCCCCTTGTAGTAGGGGTTGGATAGGATACAGTTGGCAGGGCTCCCCCCTTGTAGTAGGGTAGGATAGGATACAGTAGGCAGGGCTCCCCCCTTGTAGTAGGGTAGGATACAGTAGGCAGGGCTCCCCCTTGTAGTAGGGTAGGATAGGATACAGTTGGCAGGGCTCCCCCCTTGTAGTAGGATAGGATACAGTAGGCAGGGCTCCCCCCTTGTAGTAGCATAGGATACAGTTGGCAGGGCTCCCCCCTTGTAGTAGGGTAGGATACAGTAGGCAGGGCTCCCCCTTGTGGTAGGGTAGGATAGGACACAGTTGGCAGGGCCCCCCCTTGTAGTAGGGTAAGATAGGATACAGTAGGCAGGGCTCCCCCTTGTAGTAGGGTAGGATAGGATACAGTAGGCAGCCCCCCCCCCCCCCCCTTGTAGTAGGGTAGGATAGGATACAGAATCAGGGCTCCCCCTTGTAGTAGGGTAGGATACAGTAGGCAGGGCTCCCCCTTGTAGTAGGGTAGGGTAGGATACAGTTGGCAGGGCTCCCCCCTTGTAGTAGGATAGGATACAGTAGGCAGGGCTCCCCCCTTGTAGTAGCATAGGATACAGTTGGCAGGGCTCCCCCCTTGTAGTAGGGTAGGATAGGATACAGTAGGCAGGGCTCCCCCTTGTGGTAGGGTAGGATAGGACACAGTTGGCAGGGCCCCCCCTTGTAGTAGGGTAGGATAGGATACAGTAGGCAGGGCTCCCCCTTGTAGTAGGGTAGGATAGGATACAGTAGGCAGGGCTCCCCCTTGTAGTAGGGTAGGATACAGTAGGCAGGGCTCCCCCTTGTGGTAGGGTAGGATAGGATACAGTAGGCAGGGCCCCCCCCCCTTGTAGTAGGGTAGGATAGGATACAGTAGGCAGGGTTCCCTCCTTGTAGTAGGATAGGATACAGTTGGCAGGGCTCCCCCTTGTAGTAGGGTAGGATAGGATACAGTAGGCAGGGCTCCCCCCTTGTAGTAGGGTAGGATACAGTAGGCAGGGCTCCCCCTTGTAGTAGGGTAGGATAGGATACAGTTGGCAGGGCTCCCCCCTTGTAGTAGGATAGGATACAGTAGGCAGGGCTCCCCCCTTGTAGTAGCATAGGATACAGTTGGCAGGGCTCCCCCCTTGTAGTAGGGTAGGATACAGTAGGCAGGGCTCCCCCTTGTGGTAGGGTAGGATAGGACACAGTTGGCAGGGCCCCCCCTTGTAGTAGGGTAGGATAGGATACAGTAGGCAGGGCTCCCCCTTGTAGTAGGGTAGGATAGGATACAGTAGGCAGCCCCCCCCCCTTGTAGTAGGGTAGGATAGGATACAGTAGGCAGGGCTCCCCCTTGTAGTAGGGTAGGATACAGTAGGCAGGGCTCCCCCTTGTAGTAGGGTAGGGTAGGATACAGTTGGCAGGGCTCCCCCCTTGTAGTAGGATAGGATACAGTAGGCAGGGCTCCCCCCTTGTAGTAGCATAGGATACAATTGGCAGGGCTCCCCCCTTGTAGTAGGGTAGGATACAGTAGGCAGGGCTCCCCCTTGTGGTAGGGTAGGATAGGACACAGTTGGCAGGGCCCCCCCTTGTAGTAGGGTAGGATAGGATACAGTAGGCAGGGCTCCCCCTTGTAGTAGGGTAGGATAGGATACAATAGGCAGGGCTCCCCCTTGTAGTAGGGTAGGATACAGTAGGCGGGGCTCCCCCTTGTGGTAGGGTAGGATAGGATACAGTAGGCAGGGCTCCCCCTTGTAGTAGGGTAGGATAGGATACAGTAGGCAGGGCTCCCCCTTGTAGTAGGGTAGGATAGGATACAGTAGGCAGGGCTCCCCCTTGTGGTAGGGTAGGATAGGATACAGTAGGCAGGGCTCCCCCTTGTAGTAGGGTAGGGTAGGATACAGTAGGCAGGGCCCCCCCTTGTAGTAGGGTAGGATAGGATACAGTAGGCAGGGCTCCCCCTTGTAGTAGGGTAGGATAGGATACAGTAGGCAGGGCCCCCCCCCCCCCCCTTGTAGTAGGGTAGGATAGGATACAGTAGGCAGGGCTCCCCCTTGTGGTAGGGTAGGATAGGATACAGTAGGCAGGGCTCCCCCTTGTAGTAGGGTAGGGTAGGATACAGTAGGCAGGGCCCCCCCTTGTAGTAGGGTAGGATAGGATACAGTAGGCAGGGCTCCCCCTTGTAGTAGGGTAGGATAGGATACAGTAGGCAGGGCCCCCCCCCCCCTTGTAGTAGGGTAGGATAGGATACAGTAGGCAGGGCTCCCCCCCCCTTGTAGTAGGGTAGGATAGGATACAGTAGGCAGGGCTCCCCCTTGTAGTAGGGTAGGATAGGATACAGTAGGCGGGGCTCCCCCCTTGTAGTAGGGTAGGATAGGATACAGTAGGCAGGGCTTCCCCTTTGTAGTAGGGTAGGATAGGATACAGTAGGCAGGGCTCCCCCCTTGTAGTAGGGTAGATTAGGATACAGTAGGCAGGGCTCCCCCTTTGTAGTAGGGTAGGATAGGATACAGTTGGCAGGGCTCCCCCAGAATAGCTTTTGTAAAATACTAGTAAAATACTGAAGTGTTCAAAACTTTTATTTTCTAAGATAAACAAGAACAGATAAAGTAGAACGACCTCCTTGACTTTCCTAAACGCGTGTTCCTGCAATGTTCTCGGTGCGGGGCTCATGTGATGATGAGTAATGCAGATCTCTTCTGTAAAGATGAGAAAAATACCAAATCTTTGTTGTTGTGAAGTTTTTTTTTTAATCTCTAATTGCATTTGGATTTAAGTGCCCTTAACAAGATTTAAAATGCATTATCTCAAGTTGAAATGCCATCTGATAATCACCTCTCCATGACTAAAGAGTGCGGCATCAAGGACGTGTTAATTCTAGACTGTCATTTTAATCACAAGTGAGGAGGACATTGAATCTTTGGGGACTTTAGTATGAAATTAGCATAAGAATTGTATTACTACCGTGTGACTGTCACAATTTATTTTATTTTTATTTAGTTTGTAAAGTCAGATTTTCAAGGTTTTCTTCTGTGACTAAAGGCCGACGTTCCTGTTCATAATGGGTCACATCGTAATGGGGCACATTTACTTACCCGGTCCCTGCGCGATCCCCGATCTGGAATGTCCGACGAGGATGAAGTCAGCCGCGATTCACTATGAGCGTGCGCCCGATGTCCTGCATGTGTCGCTTCCCCAATCAGGTCCATCTTCTTCTCCGCGGTGTATGTAAGTGCTGGGCTTGCAACACAATCTTCAATATTAATTCCCGCGTGTTGTCCGAATCCACCAGATCGTCCGGCGGCCAACCCCCCCATTTGTGCTGTGTGAAAGCCGGTGCGATTGCGACACAACCCGATCGCTTGCGACGCGATCCCCAGCGTGATCCTCAAAAAATCGGAAAACCCGACGAAAATGCGGCTGCGGCACCCTTAGTAAATAAGCCCCAATATCTTCTCTCGTAGAGCACCTGACAACAGATGAGTGATGGGGTGAACAGGATGTGGTCATACCCATTTCAAGCGCCTTGGGGACCAGCACTATAAACCATAAACTAAAATTTGGGTCCATGATACAAAATAATTTATTGGGGACCTGCCGCTTTGTGTTCAATCCAACCCTGTGGTCTTCAACATAAAGATCTCCTACGGCTGCAAAACTACAACTCCCAACATTTTGTTAAGCATAGTTTTCTACCACTTGGTTAGGGACCAAAATTGAATAGTCTCCACCACTAGGGATTGGTCTTACACATTCCATATCCACCGGAGGTATACGTTTTGGACTACAATTAAGCAAATATTATCAATGATGCATCCACTTTTGACTTGACTTTAAAGGACATCTACCACCAGGATGAAGGACTACATGCAAATGAGTGGCTCCATAGGACTTAATGGAGCCTGGAGCCTCTTGGACTCATTTGCATACAATCCTTCATCCCAGTGGTAGATGTCCTTTTAAGGGGTTGTCCCAATTTAGAAAGTTATCCCCAATCCATAGGGAACTATCCAAAACTTACTAACCGGTGATGCTCCAACAACTGACACCCCTGCTGATCATGAGAACGGGACCCCTATCAATTAGGAGGATCCTGTTCTCACTAATGGGTGAATCGGCAGGCCCTGTACTCCATTAAGTTCCATGGAATCCGTAGGAGATAGTCGAGCACTCCTCTAAGAGGCCCTCACCGATTAGGGCCTTATCTTCTATCCTGTGGATTGGGAATGACTTCCCCTTTTAGGACTCCTTGACACATAGGCCACATCACTATGTGGTACAGTAGCATTATGATGCTTGGAGAAGTTGTTCATCTTGTGACATTTCTGGAAAAGTCCACCAGGAAGGTAACAGTGGAGACATCTGTACATTACCTGAATAATCAACCTAAAAACTATCTTCCGGTCCTCATATGGAAATGTTATAAAAAAAACACATATGGACGCGGTTAATTTCCGTGGTATGAAGCCATGTGATCCAGGTTACGGTGATTCCATATGGTGTAGGGATATTTTGGGTATGGAAGATTCTGTGCTGTTATTAAGGTTATTTTGAAGGTTCTGCTGGTTTTGAAGTTTGTGCCGGTTTCTTTGTTCTCCGGCGTTTTACGTTCTTTTCTCCTTTGAGTGATGCTTGTCTTTTATGTGCCATGAATCCTGATGAAATCCCACTTCCTATTTTGCTATTCTATTATGACTATTTTAGAGTTAAGAGTCCCGTCTTGCCATTAATATTCCTCGCATGACGTCAATCTGTGAATCGAGGATTGAGTCGATCACTGCTGGGGGTGCCAGGATAATGACTATTTTTGAATGCATTGATAAAAATATCCAGTCACGGTACAATTGCCACTTATGGTCCATGTGCCCTGTGGGGTCCTCATCGCTGATTTGCTTTGATTACATGAAAGTTCCTGTAACGCTTTATGTTCTGTGACACTAAACTGAATGACGTGATTTTGCATTAGTGGTGAATACAGAACTGGAGTAATATGTTATTTGCACAGTTGGGGAAAAATTGCCAAGTTTATCAAAGTTGCAAGGAGAGTAACAGTATGAGGAATAACCACATTCTTAAGTTGGATGACTACTAGAATTTTGCATCCTGGAAGTGTCCAGCTGCCAAGTGTCCTAAAGAGTTCATGGGAATCTGAATATTAACCTATTAACCTTCTAATTTAACTAATGTGAGGAGAGGCTAATGGAGCTGCCAAAATGTATATGATTATCCAGTTAAACCCTCCCTAATATGAAAAAGTTTTAAAGCGTATTCTGCCTCTCAGTTAAGGAGTCCACGTCCACCATGTGCACTTGATAAGTCTGTATTGGATGAGGGCTGGGCCAAGTCCTCACTCGTCCAGTCCAGACATGAACTTGTGCAATTTGTAACTTTTCTTTTCAAGGTCCCTAAGGCATTGGGGCATCAGTTGCAAATGCAACATTCTTTACCGGAGCTTAGCCTTTTCTCGGGGCCTGGAGGCAGCCGGGGCCCAGAATACCGGAGTGGCTGACGGTTTGCGGCCTAAGCACGCTAGTGTCCCAGTGCTTGGTATGGGGACCGGAGGGCTGTCCTACAGCCTGGCAGCTCTCCAGCAGGTGGTGTGTGCAAGAGATATGGAGGGAGAGGCTGATGTACTGGATCTTTGTGCAAAGATAACTCACAGTTCTTTATTAGAACAACAGGTAGCAGGCAACGGGCCAAAATGGTCAAACAGCAGATTCGAATTCTGGTTCTGGAGTGGTCGTGGAGAGTGGGAATAGTGCACCAGTCTGGTAGTAGATGCAGGCTTGGAGAATTTAGATGGAGCTGTGTCCAAACTGTGGAAGCTGCAGCTCTGGATTAGAGTCTCCTTACTCAGTTCCTGGGATTGGGTTCTGTGGCAGTAGTGAAGGTGTCCTGTGCACTGACTCTCTCTTCTCAGACCATTAGGTCTGGACTGCTGACAGACTCTGAAGGACAGACCCCCTGAGAAGGAGCATGAGGTCTGTGCTCCCCCTGCACAGGGGTTTTATACTCCCCTTGGTCAGGTGGTAGCACATCTCTAATCACACTCCAGTTTACAATACAGCCACATAATTGGAGAACATCTTACACCCAATTAACTATTGCCTTTCCAGGCAGAGGCTACAGCTGCTATTACCTGAGATCTCCCTGCATTATCTCTTGGGTGAGTTGATCAGACTCACCAGATGGATCCTACAGGTAGAGGCCTTATTCACAACTACCCCCTTTCCTGTATGTTGGCAGGGGTGTTGCACAACGTCTACCTTTATGGGGTTAAAGCAAGTCCCTGCAGTTGGCTTTATCATATCCCTCATAGACCTTCATGGACGTATTGGTTGTAGAGTCCTTGTGTGTAAGGGTAGATCTGCCTTAGAATTACGAGGTTTACAATGGGCCACTTCTTGCTTGTTACATTTAACCACTTACCCCATTATGTATCACGGAATAGATCTTCCTGTAAGATGAACCGCACCACATACTGTAGGGGGGTCTCCTGTTATAGTTACTGGCAAGATATAAATAAGGAGCTTGAAATTGCAGAATAATGGTGGGGCGACTGTCACTCGCTTACTTCCTGGATGATGCACTTCACAAAGTTATGGGGCAACAAGGGCCGTATGCTTTTTCCTGCACAAGGGGCCCCCGACAGGCTGCGCAATGCACCGTTCCACATAATACTGATCGCCGTCGTCTGATGCTGAAGAGTGAGATTGATTTCTCCGCAATGGACTGTTTTTTGTATAAATCATTGGAGGAACTGTTCTGGAGCGCGGACGGGGACGCCGCGTGAGGCCAGCGCTCGGTTTTGATTTCGCTCGCTGTCTGCGTGAGAAGTCGCCATGAACATGTTGCGCTGTGCAGACTGGATTCAGATTGTATTAGTGACACCGCGTCCCGTCATGTCGGCCTCCGTACAGCGACCTCCCTTCTAGGAGTTGTTGCCTTGTGGATTTAGTTTTTTCTTCCTATAAAAATATTCTGGAATCGCAGATGAGAACAAATTGTGGAGTCCTCTCGATACATTGAATCTAAATTATTATTATTTATCCCGGATGCGGTTTCCTAGCAACAAGCAGCAGAAGGAATCACAATTCCCAGTAGCCGCTTGTGGACCGAATGACGTCTTGCAATGGCCGGAGGTTATAGAGACTCGTCCTGCGTCTCGTGAGCGGCGTAGAAAGTGCACAATGTACTACAGCTCCGCGCCCTGATCTGGAGATTACCGGGCGCTCCATCCTGATAGGATTTATTGTTCTGTAACGTTACATCCAGGATGACCATCTATCGGGTTATCTCTCTTGTGTCCGCACCGCAGCTTTCCATGTACAGTATAAGCACATGTACAAGAATAGCTGTCAAGTAATAGGACCAACCACAGGACTCCCAGGTGCATAGTGCAAGGATTATAGTACATTTATTATACTCACTTTTTCCCACAAAACTTTGCTTGTTCTTCAAAAAGTTGCCAACAGGAGGACACTATGTACAATCTGCTCAGCTCCTCCTGCTCTATAACATGCTGCCTGCAGATAGGACACAATGTACAATCTGCTCAGCTCCTCCTGCTCTATAACATGCTGCCTGCAGATAGGACACTATGTACAATCTGCTCAGCTCCTCCTGCTCTATAACATGCTGCCTGCAGATAGGACACTATGTACAATCTACTCCCCTTCTACTGCTCTATAACATGCTGCCTGCAGATAGGACACGATGTACAATCTACTTACCTCCTACTGCTCTATAACATGCTGCCTGCAGTTAGGACACGATGTACAATCTACTCACCTCCTGCTGCTCTATAACATGCCGCTGCAGATAGGACACTACATACAATCTACTCACCTCCTGCTGCTCTATAACATGCCGCTGCAGATAGGACACGATGTACAATCTACTCACCTCCTACTGCTCTATAACATGCTGCCTGCAGATAGGACACTATGTACAGTCTGCTCAGCTCCTCCTGCTCTATAACATGCTACCTGCAGATAGGATACTGTGTACAATCTCATCCTGCTCTATAACATGCTGCCTGCAGATAGGACACTATGTACAATCTGCTCAGCTCCTCCTGCTCTATAACATGCTGCCTGCAGATAGGACACGATGTACAATCTGCTCAGCTCCTGCTGCTGTATAACATGCTGCCTGCAGATAGGACATGATGTACAATCTGCTCAGCTCCTGCGGCTCTATAACATGCTGCCTGCAGATAGGACACTATGTACAATCTGCTCAGCTCCTCCTGCTCTATAACATGCTGCCTGCAGATAGGACACTATGTACAATATGCTCGGCTCATCCTGCTCTATAACATGCTGCCTGCAGATAGGACACTATGTACAATCTGCTCAGCTCCTGCTGCTGTATAACATGCTGCCTGCAGATAGGACATGATGTACAATCTGCTCAGCTCCTGCTGCTCTATAACATGCTGCCTACAGATAGGACACTATGTACAATCTGCTCAGCTCCTCCTGCTCTATAACATGCTGCCTGCAGATAGGACACTATGTACAATATGCTCAGCTCTTCCTGATCTATAACATGCTGCCTGCAGATAGGACATTATGTACAATCTGCTCGGCTCATCCTGCTCTATAACATGCTGCCTGCAGATAGGACATTATGTACAATCTGCTCGGCTTATCCTGCTCTATAACATGCTGCCTGCAGATAGGACACTATGTACAATCTGCTCAGCTCCTCCTGCTCTATAACATGCTGCTTGCAGATAGGACACGATGTACAATCTACTCAGCTCCTCCTGCTCTAAAACATGCTGCTTGCAGATAGGACACTATGTACAGGTATATACACATACATAGGTGTAGTACTTATATACACGGGTAAATACACATACATAGGTGTAGTACTTATATACACGGGTATATACACATACATAGGTGTAGTACTTATATACACAGGTATATACACATACATAGGTGTAGTACTTATATACACAGGTGTATACACATACGTAGGTGTAGTACTTATATACACAGGTATATACACATACGTAGGTGTAGTACTTATATACACGGGTATATACACATACATAGGTGTAGTACTTATATACACAGGTATATACACATACATAGGTGTAGTACTTATATACACAGGTATATACACATACATAGGTGTAGTACTTATATACACAGGTATATACACATACATAGGTGTAGTACTTATATACACAGGTATATACACATACATAGGTGTAGTACTTATATCCACAGGTATATACACATACATAGGTGTAGTACTTATATACACAGGTATATACACATACATAGGTGTAGTACTTATATACCCAGGTATATACACATACATAGGTGTAGTACTTATATACACAGGTATATACACATACGTAGGTGTAGTACTTATATACCCAGGTATATACACATACGTAGGTGTAGTACTTATATACACAGGTATATACACATACGTAGGTGTAGTACTTATATACCCAGGTCTATACACATACGTAGGTGTAGTACTTATATACACAGGTATATACACATACGTAGGTGTAGTACTTATATACACAGGTATATACACATACATAGGTGTAGTACTTATATACACAGGTATATACACATACGTAGGTGTAGTACTTATATACACAGGTATATACACATACATAGGTGTAGTACTTATATACCCAGGTATATACACATACATAGGTGTAGTACTTATATACACAGGTATATACACATACATAGGTGTAGTACTTATATACACAGGTATATACACATACGTAGGTGTAGTACTTATATACACAGGTATATACACATACGTAGGTGTAGTACTTATATACACATACATAGGTGTAGTACTTATATACACAGGTATATACACATACATAGGTGTAGTACTTATATACACAGGTATATACACATACATAGGTGTAGTACTTATATACACAGGTATATACACATACATAGGTGTAGTACTTATATACACAGGTATATACACATACGTAGGTGTAGTACTTATATACACAGGTATATACACATACATAGGTGTAGTACTTATATACACAGGTATATACACATACATAGGTGTAGGCCTTATATACACAGGTATATACACATACATAGGTGTAGTACTTATATACACAGGTGTATACACATACGTAGGTGTAGTACTTATATACACAGGTATATACACATACATAGGTGTAGTACTTATATACACAGGTATATACACATACATAGGTGTAGTACTTATATACACAGGTATATACACATACATAGGTGTAGGCCTTATATACACAGGTATATACACATACATAGGTGTAGTACTTATATACACAGGTATATACACATACATAGGTGTAGTACTTATATACACAGGTATATACACATACATAGGTGTAGGCCTTATATACACAGGTATATACACATACATAGGTGTAGGCCTTATATACCCAGGTCTATACACATACATAGGTGTAGTACTTATATACCCAGGGCTTGCACCGTGTGTCTGCACCAGTTTTCTAGTAAGACATTTCTGTGTCTGTATGAGATCCGGCTGCCACCTGCATTATCTGTCCATAAAGAGAACATTGCCCAAATTATCTGATCCCCTCCACATTGCAATGAATTTGCCCATCACCACTTAAGCGACGATCGCGAGCGCCATGTCACCGGCTCCATCACCAAAAGCCATTAATCATCGCTGAACAATTTTGTTTTCATCAGCAGAAGCCGGACGAGCAAATGTCAGGGGCTCAATTTGTTAACACTTTGAAGGAGTTGGCAGAACAGAGCGATTTTTGGCCGCACAATCCGGAGGAGATTCTTATCAGACGCCGGAGTGACCTTCAAATAGACATTAGAGGTAGACAGAACCATAGCAACGGCAGGCAATGCGCAGCGCTCCCAGCAACATGCGCCCTGCATTCAATGGCTTCTCCATTGTAATTATAATCATATGCAGCCGCCGCAAGTCATGTACATGCAGCATCGCCCAACCACAAAGGCTCCGGCACCCTATAGAAAGCGAGAGATGAAGCCATAGCCCCAAGGTCACAGAACCCTTGAAAGTTCCCGCACGTAACGCTGGAAACATTGTATAAAGTTGTGTCCAACTTCAACGACCCAGCGAATACTTAGAGGAGACACTGAAGCTCATTTATATGGAGGATCGATCCATGGGAAAGGTCATTGATATGAGATCAGTGATGGACCAAAACTCCTGACCTCACGGATATGAGGATATTGACTTCCTCCAGTCTCATCACAACACAAGAACTGAACTGCTTTACTTCAATTGTCTGAGAAAAACCCTTTATAGCGCTCATGCTGCCTGCAGATAGGACACTATGTACAATCTGCTCAGCTCCTCCTACTCTATAACATGCTGCCTGCAGATAGGACACTATGTACAATCTGCTCAGCTCCTCCTGCTCTATAACATGCTGCCTGCAGATAGGACACTATGTACAATCTGCTCAGCTCCTCCTGCTCTGTAACATGCTGCCTGCAGATAGGACACTATGTACAATCTGCTCAGCTCCTCCTACTCTATAACATGCTGCCTGCAGATAGAACACTATGTAAAATCTGCTCCGCTCCTCCTGCTCTATAACATGCTGCCTGCAGATAGGACACTATGTACAATCTGCTCTGCTTCTCCTGCTCTATAACCTGCTGCCTGCAGATAGGACACTATGTACAATCTGCTCAGCACCTCCTGCTCTATAACATGCTGCCTGCAGATAGGACACTATGTACAATCTGCTCAGCTCCTCCTGCTCTATAACATGCTGCCTGCAGATAGGACACTACGTACAGTCTGCTCAGTGCCTCCTGCTTTATAACATGCTGCCTGCAGATAGGACAGTATGTACAATCTGCTCAGCTCCTTCTGCTCTATAACATGCTGCCTGCAGATAGGACACTATGTACAATCTGCTCAGCCCCTCCTGCTCTATAACATACTGCCTGCAGATAGGACACTATGTACAATCTGCTCAGCCCCTCCGGCTCTATAACATACTGCCTGCAGATAGGACACTATGTACAATCTGCTCAGCCCCTCCGGCTCTATAACATACTGCCTGCATATATAACATGCCTCCTGCTCTAAAACATGCTGCCTGCAGATAGGACACTATGTACAATCTGCTCAGCTCCTCCTGCTCTATAACAGGCTGCCTGCAGATAGGACACTATGTACGATCTGCTCAGCTCCTCCTGCTCTATAACATGCTGCCTTGCGCGTTGTCCGAATCCGTCGGGTTGTGTGACGGCCCGGCCCCTGATATCTGTTGCGTGCAAGCCGGTCGCATGCACTAAAATCCCGGGGCAGTTTGGCGCAAAACAGAAATCGCCAGGAAACCTGACTAAAATGCGCTCCGTGGACCCTTAGTAAATGAGCCCCAATGACTGCTCTGCAGTTACCAGTCTGTCTCTTGGTAGTTGGCGACGGATTTGTTACCGCTGGAGCTGCGGATAATTAGGCTTCATGAGACTGAGGCGCAGTCTATGTTTTCATATTGAACGTTGTTTTATGACAACAACATTGTAATCCTGATGTAAGACGCATCTGAAGCGTCTTGAGATGTTCTTAATCACATGGCGGGAAGACAAGGCGTTCTCTGAAGGGGGCATCCATATAAATATCACAGCGCTGATAATCGCAGGCGCACGGAGGGCTCATTATCTGCTGCTTTGTTTAGTTGTTTTCCAGAGGAGCCCAAACTTTTTCATGTTTGTTATCCTAGTCCTGTAATAATAGAAGTAACAACTAACCCTCGTGATAAGTCTGACCTAAGATTCTATAATGATCCGGAGACGGGAGAAAAGCGATGTAATAGGAAAGGTAAAACGTGCCCCTATGCCCCCTGCCCCACACTGTGTACAATGTGCTCAGCTCCTCCTGCTCTATAACATGCAGCCTGCAGATAGGACACTATGTACAATGTGCTCAGCTCCTCCTGCTCTATAACATGCTGCCTGCAGATATGACACTATTTACAATCTACTGATCTCCTCCTGCTCTGTAATATGCTCAAGGCAGATAGGACACTGTGTATAATATTCTCCGCTCTTCCTACTCTATAATATGATCCTTGCAGATAGGACACTATGTACAATCTTCTCAGCTCCTCCTACTCTATAACATGCTCCTGCAGATAGGGCACTATGTACAATATTCCCCGCTCCTCCTTCTCTATAACATGCTGCCTGCAGATAGGACACTATGTACAATCTGCTCAGCTCCTGCTGCTCTTTAACATGCTGCCTGCAGATAGGACACGATGTACAATCTGCTCAGCTCCTCCTGCTCTATAACATGCTGCCTGCAGATAGGAAGCTATGTACCATATGCTCAGCTCCTCCTGCTCTATAACATGCTGCCTGCAGATAGGACACTATGTAAAATCTGCTCAGCTCCTCCTGCTCTATAACATGCTGCCTGCAGATAGGACACTATGTACAATCTGCTCAGCTCCTCCTGCTCTATAACATGCTGCCTGCAGATAGGACACTATGTACAATCTGCTCAGCTCCTCCTGCTCTATAACATGCTGCCTGCAGATAGCACACTATGTACAATCTGCTCAGCTCCTCCTGCTCTATAACATGCTGCCTGCAGATAGGACACTATGTACATTCTGCTCAGCTCCTCCTGCTCTATAACATGCTGCCTGCAGATAGGACACTGTGTACAATCTGCTCAGCTCCTCCTGCTCTATAACATGCTGCCTGCAGATAGGACACTATGTACAATCTGCTCAGCTCCTCCTGCTCTATAACATGCTGCCTGCAGATAGGACATTATGTCCAATATGCTCAGCTCCTCCTGCTCTATAACATGCTGCCTGCAGATAGGGAACTATGTCCAATCTGCTCAGCTCCTCCTGCTCTATAACATGCTGCCTGCAGATAGGACACTATGTACAATCTGCTCAGCTCCCCCTGCTCTATAACATGCTGCCTGCAGATAGGACACTATGTACAATCTGCTCAGCTCCTCCTGCTCTATAACGTGCTGCCTGCAGATAGGACACTGTGTACAATCTGCTCAGCTCCTCCTGCTCTATAACGTGCTGCCTGCAGATAGGACACTGTGTACAATCTGCTCAGCTCCTCCTGCTCTATAACATGCTGCCTGCAGATAGGACACTGTGTACAATCTGCTCAGCTCCTCCTGCTCTATAACATACTGCCTGCAGATAGGACACTATGTACAATCTGCTCAGCTCCTCCTGCTCTATAACATGCTGCTTGTAGGAAAGCCATGATGAAGAATATGCATAGCTTTTTGTCAGGTCAGGATGTTTTTCGGCAGTGCGGTACATACTGTAAATCAGCTCTTTCTGGTACGAATAAACCTGTTCCTTTCTGCTGATTGTAAATGGGCTGGTGGATGCGGCATTATACATTCCATATTCTGTATTATTTGCTAGAAAGTCTCCATGCCCGGCTCCGGTCACAATAACCTGCTCTACAATTTCTTACTAACAATACCTTATGATGGCCCCAGCAGGAAGCTCGTACCCACTATTCACTAGTAACTCAGTTCTGTTCAGAAATGTTCCAAGAAAATCCATCCTGATAAACCAGGGACGTTACTCGTAGATCAGGCACCGGGACTGCGGTATATTTGTTATCCATGACCTCCTTCCTTCTAAAATCAACTTTTATAATTATGCTAATGAGCCATAGAGGGCTTTGGGGATGTTGTCTCCCCCTCTCCCCTTCTCCCTCAACACCACCTACCCCCGGATCAATATGTGTGAGATTACAGCAGGCAGAGGGAGTGCTTCTTGTACAGTGTAACAGCCTGTGAACCTACATCACAGAAGCCATCTGGTGAAGTTTTTCTGGGGTTATTAGCATAATTTTGACAAATATAAGAAGATCCCACAGTCCCGGGAGATGTAGATGTTACCATTTCAGAATCCTGTGGACACTTTATCAGTCGTGTAAAAGGGGATTTTGTACCCAACCAATCAGAGGAGTTCATGTCGCTCATCGATTCTTTGTATCATAATAATATTCATATTGTACGTTTGTTACATTTCTTCTAACATATTGTGCCTCTCATATTGTATCCCTTTTTAGGGTTAGACATTTTAAAGGGAACCTGCCATCAGGACACACAGTTTCACCTGATGACAGGATCCCATATCCTTTCTAGCACTAATTCCCAATCTGCTTTATTATTAACATTAATGATTCCACTCAATTTTAAAAGTTGATAAAATTATAAACTTTTCCTGAACAATAAACTGGATTGAGTCACAGGGGCACCTGTTACAAGGCTGCAATCATCACCATTATCTGCTCTCTGTTATCCTTTTTCCTCCCTCCCGCCCTCCCTCATGCCACCAACTTCATACTCCAAACAAATCTCTGACAGCTCATATCTGCAGGAGGGAGGGAGTGAGGAGGAAATCTAGCAGAGCAGAGAGGAGATAATGATGATGACACCGGGATGCCCCTATGACAGGATGCAGTTTGCTGACATTTTAAACAAATGAATGGACCACTAAAAATACAGACCTAACTAAAATAGAAGACCCCATAAAATACCAAATCCAAACCTCTCCCTCATTGTTTCTTTATATCTTGTAAATCTCTTCTTCAACCCCAAATAATACTGTAAACATTAGATTCTGGGTAAGTTATTGGTCCCCGGCATAATCCACATTGTGGTAGCTCAGCCCCATTTGATACAACAATACACATACAATTGATTTAAAGGGATTGTCAGGAGGTTTAAATATATTGCTACTTTCTTCCACAAACAGCGCCACACCGGACCATGTGCTGGAACTGCTGCTCATCTGCATAGAAATGAATGGAGCTTAGTTATATTACCAGGCACTGCCCATGGTCATGGGAATCGTAATCCTTTCTGTGAGATGAATTTATTATATATATCTTGAATTGTGATTGGGTTTCTGTACGGACTGAAGCCGGTTTCAGCTTTGGAGAGTCTATGGGTGGTTTGCGGATGGATATTTTTGACATATAATTCAGGGCTGATGAAGTTACAGGAAGGGAAGTCCCTATAATTTTGTGGTGGACCAAGGATTAATGTTCTGTATTTTTTGGACATTTCTTAGTAGGTTAAACCTAATTCCATTTTTAGATTTCTTAATAACATGTCACAGATACCATATAATCGTACTGACCTCTCTGGCACATGGTATGAAGCACTGACCGCTCTGGCACATGGTATGAAGCACTGACCGCTCTGGCACATGGTATGAAGCACTGACCGCTCCGGCACATGTTATGGAGCACTGACCGCTCTGACACATGGTATGAAGCACTGACCGCTCCGGCACATGGTATGGAGCACTGACCGCTCTGGCACATGGTATGGAGCACTGACCGCTCTGGCACATGGTATGGAGCACTGACCGCTCTGGCACATGGTTTGGAGCACTGACCACTCTGGCACATACTTTGGAGTACTGACTGCTCTGCCACACAGATTGGAGCACTGACTGCTCTGGCACATAGATTGGAGCACTGACTGCTCTGGCACATAGATTGGAGCACTGACTGCTCTGGCACATAGATTGGAGTACTGACTGCTCTGGCACATAGATTGGAGCACTGACCACTCTGGCACATGGTATGGAGCACTGACCGCTCTGGCACATACTTTGGAGCACTGACTGCTCTGGCACATAGATTGGAGCACTGACTGCTCTGGCACATAGATTGGAGCACTGACCGCTCTGGCACATGGTATGGAGCACTGACCGCTCTGGTACATGGTATGGAGCACTGACTGCTCTGGCACATAGATTGGAGCACTGACCGCTCTGGCACATAGATTGGAGCACTGACCGCTCTGGCACATAGATTGGAGCACTGACCGCTCTGGCACATAGATTGGAGCACTGACCGCTCTGGCACATAGATTGGAGCACTGACCGCTCTGGCACATAGATTGGAGCACTGACCGCTCTGGCACATAGATTGGAGCACTGACCGCTCTGGCACATGGTTTGGAGCACTGACCGCTCTGGCACATGGTTTGGAGCACTGACCACTCTGGCACATAGTTTGGAGCACTGACCACTCTGGCACATAGTTTGGAGCACTGACCACTCTGGCACATAGTTTGGAGCACTGACCGCTCTGGCACATGGTATGGAGCACTGACCGCTCTGGCACATAGTTTGGAGCACTGACCACTCTGGCACATGGTTTGGAGCACTGACCTTTGGATTGGCAGTTTATTTTACAAGGGATTAATATTCTATGTACAGGCAGTCCCTGGGTTACGTACAAGATAGTTTCTGGAGGTATGTTCTTAAGTTGAATTTGTATGTAAGTCGGAACTGTAAACTTTATAATTGTTGGCCCAGCCAAATTTTTTTGGTCTCTGTGACAATTGGATTTAAAAAATATTGGATTGTCATAACCAGGATTAACAATAAATCTTTATTACAGACGCCTGTGATAACTATTACAGCTGATCCTTGTAGCCTAGGACTAAAGTACAGGAAATTACCAACATCCAGAGGTCAGTTTGTAACTAGGGGTCGTCTGTAAGTCGGATGTTCTTAAGTAGGGGACCGCCTGTATATATTTTTTTATACTATTGTTAATATTTACTGTAAAGGGATTGTCCATCCACAGACATCATCATTTTCTGATTGCTGGAGATTAGGAATGAGCGGACCCAAACGGCAAAGTTTGGGTTAGGACTGGACTGGATTTAAATTCTGAGTTCAGGTCTGGCTCAAACCTCCCGCCGGTAACGACCAGTAGCGATCGCATCAATCGCGGACATTTAAGTCCTCTCATTCCTACTGGAGATCTGATCCAGGGGACCATAAGCATGCAGGGTAAAGGTGGAGTCCCCTAAAGTGTTCCGACCTGATGTGACGTCCTCTGCTGCAGCTCCTTCATTTCCATTGGACTTCCATTACATGGGGCACATATTAAGGGGGTTACATGTTATCCTCTATACACAGAGCAGCCCGAACCCTAACAAGGTGATTAGTAAGGGTCTGATTGTCTGATACTATGGAATGGAGCACTAGGACACCTGCTCAACCTGTCGCTCCACCTGTATAGTAGCCCCCGGGGTCTAGTGATCAAGGGGGGTCTCAGAAGTCAAACCTTCACCAAGCAGCTTGTTACCCTCTTTCCTGTGGATAGGGGGGAATATGCAAACTTGTTAAAACACATTTTATACCAACTTCTGCCTTATCTTTTTCAGCACCAAGTCCTGAGGCCTATAAGGATAAAACATACAGTAATACAGTATGGATGGGGGGGCTGAGATTATTCCAAGGCCATAAACATATCAAAAATTATTCTGTTGACCGATGCTGCGTGGTATAATTACTGGCAGAGGAGATCAAGGATTGATTAGTTGTGTCTGGAAAGGAGGCAGTAGATTAACATGTGATAATTGGAAGAAATATTTATAAAATGTAACAAACATTTATAATGGAAGTGGTGAAAGACTGATCGATGGCGGAGTCACAGTAATGAGAGGTTTATATATTGTATCTACATAATCAGTGATATTACAGGGGCTGAATGCTTCCATATCTAATGTATCATGCACCTATCATCTACATCATATCTGACTATCTATATATCTATCATCTACATCATATCTGACTATATATATATTATCTATCTATCTATCTATATATTATCTATCTATCTATCTCCTATCTATCTCCTATCTATCTATCTATCTATCTATCTCCTATCTATCTATCTATCTATCTATCTATCTATCTATCTATCTCCTATCTATCTATCTATCTATCTATCTCCTATCTATCTATCTCCTATCTATCTATCTCCTATCTATCTATCTCTCTCCTATCTATCTATCTATCTCTCTATCTCATATCTGACTATCTTGTATCTATCTATCTATCTATCTCATATCTGACTATCTTGTATCTATCTATCTATCTATCTCATATCTGACTATCTTGTATCTATCTATCTATCTATCTCCTATCTCCTATCTATCTCCTATCTATCTATCTATCTCCTATCTATCTATCTATCTCCTATCTATCTATCTCCTATCTATCTATCTATCTATCTCCTATCTATCTCCTATCTATCTATCTATCTATCTCCTATCTATCTATCTATCTCCTATCTATCTCCTATCTATCTCCTATCTATCTATCTATCTCCTATCTATCTCCTATCTATCTATCTCCTATCTATCTATCTATCTCCTATCTATCTCCTATCTATCTATCTCCTATCTATCTATCTATCTCCTATCTATCTATCTATCTCCTATCTATCTCCTATCTATCTATCTATCTATCTATCTCCTATCTATCTATCTATCTATCTATCTCCTATCTATCTATCTATCTATCTATCTCCTATCTATCTATCTATCTATCTCCTATCTATCTATCTCCTATCTATCTATCTATCTATCTCCTATCTATCTATCTATCTCCTATCTATCTATCTCCTATCTATCTCCTATCTATCTATCTCCTATCTATCTATCTATCTATCTCCTATCTATCTCCTATCTATCTATCTATCTATCTCCTATCTATCTATCTACTATCTATCTATCTATCTCCTATCTATCTATCTATCTCCTATCTATCTATCTCCTATCTTTCTATCTATCTATCTATCTATCTCCTATCCAGCGTCGGACTGGCCCAGCGGAGTACCGGAGAAACCTCCGGTGGGCCCTGAGTCCTGACACTTGCACAGTAAAACAGTATCTGTGATCAAGCACTGGCGGACGCTGGTTCCGCCAGCACCTGATCGCAGTGTACTGTCGACGCGGCGTCCGCGGCGGCAGCATCAGTGTGCAGGCTGCCGCCGCTGCACAGCTGCTGGGAGGCTCCTAGGAAGGCAGGCTGCAGTGTACTCCGCGGTCGTCTGCGGCGTCGGCATCCGTGTATGCGCACCGCCGTCATTAGCATGCGCGGCATCAGCGTGCGCGTCATCAGTGTACGCGCCGCCGGCATCAGTGTGCGCGGTGGCGCTTCAGTGTGGACCCCACAGGCTGGATGTAAGTGTAAGGAGCCTTGTAAGGTAAGCTGCCGGGGCCGGGAGGCCCTGTATAAGATGTTATGGGGGGGAGGGAGGGAGGCCCTGTATTGGATCTTATGGGGGGAGGGAGGCCCTGTATAAGATGATATGGGGGGAAGGAGGCCATGTACAAGATGCTATTGGGGGAGGGAGGCCCTGTATTGGATGCTGTGAGGGGATGGGGGGGGCCCTGTCAAGGATGCTATGTGGGGATGGGGTGCCCTAAAATGGATGCTGTGGGGGGAGGGAGATGGGGGACCCTGTAATGGATGCTGTGGGGGGAAGGGGATGGGGAGCTTTGTAATGGATGCTATGGGTGGGATGGGGATGGGGGCCCTGTAATGGATGCTGTGGGGGGAAGGGGATAGGGGGCCCTGTTATGGATGCTACGGGTGGGATGGGGATGGGGGGCCCTGTAATGGATTCTGTGGGGGGAAAGGGATGGGGGGCCCTGTAATGGATGCTATGGGTGGGATGGGGGATGGGGGATGAGGGGCCCTGTAATAGATGCTGTGGGTGGGATGGAGGATGAGGGGCCCTGTATTGGATGCTATGGGTGAGATGGGGATGGGGGGCCCTGTAATGGATGCTGTGGGGGGAACGGAATGGTGGGCCCTGTAATGGATGCTGTGGGGGGATGAGGGGTCCTGTAATGAATGCTGTGGGTGGGATGGGGGATGAGGGGCCCTGTAATGAATGCTGTGGGTGGGATGGGGGATGAGGGGCCCTGTATTGGATGCTATGGGTGGGATGGGGATGGGGGCCTTGTAATGGATGCTGTGGGGGGAAGGGGATGGGGGGCCCTGTAATGGATGCTATGGGTGGGATGGGGGATGAGGGGCCCTGTAATGGATGCTGTGGGGGGAAGGGTATAGGGGGCCCTGTAATGGATTCTGTGGGGGGAAGGGGATGGGGGGCCCTGTAATGGATGCTATGGGTGGGATGGGGGATGAGGGGCCCTGTAATGGATGCTGTGGGTGGCATGGGGGATGAGGGGCCCTGTATTGGATGCTGTGGGGGAAGGGAGGGCCTGTAATGGTTGCTGTGAGGGGCTCTGTCATATATTTATTACTAAGGGGATCCGGTGGCTATCTTGGCTACTTTTGGGGGCACTGTAAAGTTTTAACATCTGCGGGAAAACTTACTATAGTGGCTACATTGGGGGCACTGTTATTTAATTGGCTACTGTTGGGTACCTTATGTCTATAATGGTTATTTTGGGGACATGGTTACTATGTTGGCTAAAGTTGGGCAAGCATGGTGCTACAGCCACAGTACACAGCCATACATGGAGCTACAGCCACAGTACACAGCCATACATGGAGCTACAGCCACAGTACACAGCCATACATGGTGCTACAGCCACAGTACACAGCCATACATGGAGCTACAGCCACAGTACACAGCCATACACGGAGCTACAGCCACAGTACACAGCCATACATGGAGCTACAGCCACAGTACACAGCCACACATGGAGCTACAGCCGCAGTACACAGCCATACATGGAGCTACAGCCACAGTACACAGCCATACATGGAGCTACAGCCGCAGTACACAGCCACACATGGAGCTACAGCCGCAGTACACAGCCATACATGGAGCTACAGCCACACATGGAGCTACAGCCGCAGTACACAGCCACACATGGAGCTACAGCCGCAGTACACAGCTATACATGGAGCTACAGCCACAGTACACAGCCATACATGGAGCTACAGCCGCAGTACACAGCCATACATGGAGCTACAGCCGCAGTACACAGCCACACATGGAGCTACAGCCGCAGTACACAGCCATACATGGAGCTACAGCCACAGTACACAGCCATACATGGAGCTACAGCCGCAGTACACAGCCACACATGGAGCTACAGCCGCAGTACACAGCCATACATGGAGCTACAGCCACAGTACACAGCTATACATGGAGCTACAGCCGCAGTACACAGCCATACATGGAGCACTAGCCGCAGTACACAGCCATACATGGAGCACTAGCCGCAGTACACAGCTATACATGGAGCTACAGGCACAGTACACAGCCATACATGGAGCTACAGCTGGAGTACATAGCCATACATGGAGCTACATCCAAAGTACACAACCATACATGGAGCTACAGCCACAGTACACAGCCATACATGGAGCTACAGCCGCAGTACACAGATATACATGGAGCTACAGCCACAGTACACAGCCATACATGGAGCTACAGCTGGAGTACACAGCCATACATGGAGCTACAGCCACAGTACACAGCCACACATGGAGCTACAGCCGCAGTACACAGCCATACATGGAGCTACAGGCGCAGTACACAGCCACACATGGAGCTACAGCCGCAGTACACAGCCATACACAGAGCTACAGCCACAGTACACAGCCATACATGGAGCTACAGCCACAGTACACAGCCACACATGGAGCTACAGCCGCAGTACACAGCCATACACAGAGCTACAGCCACAGTACACAGCCACACATGGAGCTACAGCCGCAGTACACAGCCATACGTGGAAACACAGCCGCAGTACACAGCCATACATGGAGCTACAGCCACAGTACACATCCATACATGAAGCTACAGCCACAGTACACGGCCTTACATGGAGCTACAGCCGCAGTACACAGCCATACATGGAGCTACAGCCACAGTACACAGCCATACATGGAGCTACAGCCACAGTACACAGCCATACATGGAGCTACAGCCACAGTACACAGCCATACATGGAGCTACATCCACAGTACACAACCATACATGGAGCTACAGCCACAGTACACAGCCATACATGGAGCTATAGCCACAGTACACAGCCATACATGGAGCTACAGCCGCAGTACACAGTCATACTTGGAGCTACAGCCACAGTACACAGCCATACATGGAGCTACAGCCACAGTACACAGCCATGCATGGAGCTACAGCCACAGTACACAGCCATACATGGAGCTACAGCCGCAGTACACAGCCATACATGGAGCTACAGCCACAGTACACAGCCATACATGGAACTACAGCCACAGTACACAGCCACACATGGAGCTACAGCCGCAGTACACAGCCACACATGGAGCTACAGCCGCAGTACACAGCCATACACAGAGCTACAGCCGCAGTACACAGCCACACATGGAGCTACAGCCGCAGTACACAGCCATACGTGGAGACACAGCCGCAGTACACAGCCATACATGGAGCTACAGCCACAGTACACAGCTATACATGGAGCTACAGCCACAGTACACAGCTATACATGGAGCTACAGCCGCAGTACACAGCCATACGTGGAGACACAGCCGCAGTACACAGCCATACATGGAGCTACAGCCACAGTACACGGCCTTACATGGAGCTACAGCCGCAGTACACAGCATGGAGCACCATTGAAGCTTGAGAGTTGCAGCTGTCACTCTATAATTATGTAGCACTAAATAAGACTAACTAAGACTAACTAAGTCTCATTAAGTGAAGCCAAATAGGATGTGTCCCAAGCGATGACTGAACATTGTTGTAGTTTATATTGAGCATAGGTCACAATGGAAATTTTTTAGCACTCTCTAGATTTTGCTCTTAGGTCTGTCTCTCATCTAAAGGTTGGTGGATATGCTAACCAGATCTTCCCTGCCTGGGGCTTGCAGTACAGTAATGTCACCTGTGTTGTTATGACCAAGGTTGTCATTGGCAATGTACAAATGTTGTATTTTATATGGTTCTGGTACTGTATTTGTGTACTGAGCTTTGTAGTGCAGTTTTTTGGCAGTTTTGCAAATAAAATGACTAAAGGGGCTGTGTCTCAGTACTAGTTTCAAAAGTGCCCAAAAATCAGGCTTATTTTTTGATGTAATCTAAACCAACTAATAGAAGGTTAAAATTTATTCTAAAAAGACTTATACGGTGGCTGAGTGAGTAGCACTTCAGGTCAACATCTGCAAAGAGTTTGCATGTTCTCTCCGTGTTTGTGTGGGTTTCCTCAGGGTACTCCGGTTTCCTCCCGCACTCCAAAACATACTGGTAGGTTGATTTGATTGTAACCTCCATGGGGACAGGGACTGATGTGACTAGTTCTGTGCAGCGCTGCGTAATCTGTGTGCGCCATATAAAGAATTATTTATTATTACTACAACATATTTATCATCCAGATTCATACATCGTGAGGCTGGATGAGCCTGGTGCAGTATAAATCTGTCCGTCTCCATTTACTCTGTCTAATGTTGAATGCTTCTGATAAATCTACCCCAACGTGTTTTGGGTTTTGTAGTATTCTTTCTATTTGCATGAAAGGTGGGCCCCAAAAAAATTTTCTCTGGTGGGCCCAAGGTACTCCAGTCCGACACTGCTCCTATCTATCTATCTATCTATCTATCTATCTATCTATCTATCTATCTCATATCTATCTATCTATCTATCTCATATCTATCTATCTATCTATCTATCTATCTATCTATCTATCTATCTCCTATCTATCTCATATCTATCTATCTATCTATCTCCTATCTATCTCATATCTATCTATCTATCTATCTATCTATCTCCTATCTATCTATCTCCTATCTATCTATTTCCTATCTATCTATCTATCTATCTTTCTCCTATCTATCTATCTATCTATCTATCTCTCTATCTCATATCTGACTATCTTGTATCTATCTATCTATCTATCTATCTATCTATCTCATATCTGACTATCTTGTATCTATCTATCTCCTATCTATCTATCTCCTATCTATCTACCTATCTCCTATCTATCTACCTATCTCCTATCTATCTATCTATCTATCTCCTACCTATCTATCTATCTCCTATCTATCTCCTATCTATCTCCTATCTATCTCCTATCTATCTCCTATCTATCTCCTATCTATCTCCTATCTATCTCCTATCTATCTCCTATCTATCTCCTATCTATCTCCTATCTATCTCCTATCTATCTCCTATCTATCTCCTATCTATCTATCTATCTATCTATCTATCTCCTATCTATCTATCTATCTCCTATCTATCTAGTCTTTCCAAAAACAGGCAGCACTCCAAAGTAGTAGTAAAATAGTGGGGGGTGTCTTTATTCCATGTGCAACGTTTCAGCTCTTGCAGAGCCTTTATCAAGCATTGATAAAGGCTCTGCAAGAGCTGAAACGTTGCACATGGAATAAAGACACCCCCCACTATTTTACTACTACTTTGGAGTGCTGCCTGTTTTTGGAAAGACTATATTGGAGGACGCTCTAGCCAGAGGGTCAAGGACGTTGCACCCAACCAGGTTGCTGTGCTGCTCTGGATTTTCCTTTTTCTGTATCTATCTATCTATCTATCTATCTATCTCCTATCTATCTCCTATCTATCTATCTATCTATCTCCTATCTATCTATCTCCTATCTATCTATCTCCTATCTATCTATCTCCTATCTATCTATCTATCTATCTATCTATCTCCTATCTATCTCTCTCCTATCTATCTATCTATCTATCTATCTATCTATCTATCTATCTATCTTCTATCTATCTCCTATATATCTATCTATCTATCTATCTATCTATCTATCTATCTATCTATCTATCTATCTTCTATCTCCTATCTATCTATCTCCTATCTATCTATCTATCTCCTATCTATCTCTCTCCTATCTATCTATCTATCTATCTATCTATCTCCTATCTATCTATCTATCTATCTCCTATCTATCTCTCTCCTATCTATCTATCTATCTATCTATCTATCTATCTATCTATCTTCTATCTCCTATCTATCTATCTATCTCCTATCTATCTATCTCCTATCTATCTATCTATCTATCTATCTATCTATCTATCTATCTATCTTCTATCTCCTATCTATCTATCTCCTATCTATCTATCTATCTCCTATCTATCTATCTATCTCCTATCTATCTCCTATCTATCTACCTATCTATCTACCTATCTATCTACCTATCTATCTACCTATCTATCTCCTATCTATCTCCTATCTATCTTCTATCTATCTATCTATCTATCTATCTATCTATCTCCTATCTATCTATCTCCTATCTATCTCCTATCTATCTATCTATCTTCTATCTATCTATCTCCTATCTATCTATCTATCTATCTATCTATCTATCTATCTATCTATCTCCTATCTATCTCCTATCTATCTATCTATCTATCTATCTCCTATCTATCTATCTCCTATCTATCTCCTTTCTCCCTCCCTTATATCTAATTCTATACATCCATTAATGACACCTGTGTGACACTGCATATTCCTTCTGTAACTCTGCGCCTATTCTTTATATAATTAGATTTATTATAATGTATCCAGAATTATCTTATGACTAAATAAATGAATTCGGCTTCACAGAATTAGGACATCGTTCAATCATCCATCAACGTCGCCCACTAATTGGTCTCTCATTTATCTCCTGTGTCATTTATTCTATGGAGTTTATCGGCTGCAGTTCTTGTTGTCCGGATACTTGGCGGAGGGGATGTATTTCTCCATCTTGGACATTTAATTTTTACATCAATCATATTTTTGGAAATCCTCATTATTAAAACCCATTGTTCCATAGTATAATCTTTGAAACACAGAAATTACATTGGTGGCAAGGGGTTAAAATTTTTGCTTCCCTCCCTACGTCATATGGAACTTTTATGAGGGCTTGTTTTGTGTATGACAAATTGTACTTCCTAAAGTCAGTGTTTTAGTTTCCCGCGCCGTGTTTAATGCATAGAATTTACGGTAAATATTTTGTACAAAAAAAAAAACAAAAAAACATGTCATTGTTTTGCAGTATTGAAATAACTTTTCATAGTTTGATTTATGGATAAGGGGTGTCATTTTTGTGGGATGACCTGACTTTTTCATTGCTAACATTTTGGGGACTGTACAAACGTTTGATAACTTTCCGTACGTCATTTTCTGTTATGGGGTACGCAGCCGAGAATAATCATTTGTATAATTTTATAGTTATTGCCACTTCCCAAAAAAAGCAAGATCTAAGATGGATTCTTTATTTTTATTTCTGATCTAGGAAAAGGAAAATATTTTTTTTAATTTGTTTTAATTTTTAGAATTTTTCTTTAATTGTAGGCCCTTTTACATTCAAATTAGGATTCAGATATCACAATAACAGGCCTGGGAGTCTCTGATCACTTTTCTTTCACATTTTTATGGATGTCTCAATTCCAACATTTTGGGGCACATTTACTTACCCGGTCCTGTCGCAATCCAGCGGCACATTCTCAGCGGAGGATTTGGATCTTGCACCCGATGCCCACCAGGTGTCTCTGCTGCGCTGAAGTCCAACGAAGTTCGCCAGAGTTCACTATCCTATTCCTGGTGCAGGTAAGCTCATGTCAAGCGACACATTTTTTAATTTTTTTAATTCCGCGTTTTTTCCTAATCCGTCGGCCACGCCCCCCCGATTTCCGTTGCATACATGCCAGTGCCGATGCACCACAATCGGAACGCGTGCGCCAAAAACCCAGGCAATTCCAGCACAAATCAGTAATATTCGGGAAACCCGACGAAAAATAGCGATTTGGGCCCTTAGCAAATGACCCCCTTTAGGTTTATTATTGTTAGATTTTAATACATCAGATGTGAAAATATATGTCATCTGTATCCTAGGAGGAAAAAAAAAAATTCAGATACGTAAAATTAACATTAGTGTTTTTTAGCTTACTAGCGTTGTTGTATTGCATTATATTTCTGCCACAATGCTTAAATATTATATCCTGCCTCCAGCAGGGTGTAATAGTGTTTATTAAATGACAGCCACAAGAACCTTAGAAAGGCTCGCAGGAGACCTAGCAACAACTGCTGCCCCTTAATGATGTCATGGGGGGAAGGGAGGGAAACATTTGGCAGCAATTTAAGAGTGAATAACAAACAGAGACCCTTAAAGACTAACAACTGCAATCATTGGCAGCGATTGTCGTTACTAATCCCTGCCCTGTATGAAGAGGGTTCAGCCTATGAGTCTTCTCCATACAGAGTTAACAGCCAATTTTAGTTTTTTCAGGAAAGAACATCCTTCAAACCTGAATAGGAATCCCATAGGTGTTTGTATGTGTCATAGTTACATAGGTGTAAAGCGATGTGCCTATCAGTGCCAGGAGTTGGAATTTGGATAAAAAGAAGTGATAGGGAAGTTCATGTTACTTTTTCCCCCTAAAGAAGGAAATTAAACCCAAATAACCCTAACAAATCCACTCTGTATGATCCTGTATGGTTGGTTTCTTCTATATACCGTATTTTTCGGACTATAGGGCGCACAAAAAACCTTTTGATTTTCTCAGAAATTAAAGGTGCGCCTTATAGTCCAGTGCACCTTATATATGAACCGTACTTACAGACAATAGCTGCCTTGTACTGTGCACAGGTCTGCCACCTGCTGGTCATTCATCCTTATAATCAGGTGCGCCTTATATATGAAACTAGACGTTTTAGCAGGCATTTATTGATGGTGCGCCTTATAGTCCAGTGCACCTTATATATGATCCGTACTTAGACAACAGCTGCCTTGAACTGTGCACAGGTCTGCCACCTGCTGGTCATTCATCCTTATAATCCGGTGCGCCTTATATATGAGCCTAGACGTTTTAGCAGGCATTTATTGATGGTGCGCCTTATAGTCCGACAAATACTGTAATTAAAATTACTGTAAAGTTATCTGTGTACCAGCATCATGTCTGCCATAGAGGAGATATTGGAGACTGGGGTGTAAACTCCTATGGGATGGAGATATGTCAACACCCTTACTACTGTATCTACTGCTAAAAGGGGGAGACCATAGATAGAATAACCTTTACACAGAATACAAAACTCATTACTATGAAGTGGTTTATGTATCTCTGATCTCATAATTCTATGATTACCTTTTACAGGCAGTCCCCGGGTTACGTACAAGATACGTTCTGGAGGTTTGTTCTTAAGTTGAATTTGTATGTAAGTCGGAACTGTATATTTTATAATTGTAACCCCAGACAAAATTTTTTGGT
The DNA here is from genome assembly GCF_040894005.1 of Engystomops pustulosus. NCBI lineage: Eukaryota > Metazoa > Chordata > Amphibia > Anura > Leptodactylidae > Engystomops > Engystomops pustulosus. The sequence goes on from NC_092421.1 coordinate 84,422,877, forward strand.
CTCTGTGACAATTGGATTTAAAAATGTTGGATTGTCATAAGAACCAGGATTAACACTAAAGCTTCATTACAGACACCTCTGATAACTGTTACAGCTGATTATTGTAGCCTAGGATTAAAGTGCAGTATATTACCAACATCCAGAGGTCCGTATGTAACTAGGGATTGTCTGTAAGTCGGGTGTTCTTAAGTAGGGGACCGCCTGTATTACATATTGAATTGAACTGGTGTAGAAGACCTTTTCTAGTGGACTTTTCTGTGAGTTCTTAATGGTGTTGGTCTCGTTAGTCAGAATTATCAGCCGTCTGAATTGCTGTCACTTCCTTCACGTACTGGGACGGACGCCAGAAGGAAATCAATGAGGTTTTTTTTTTTTTTCTTGCATTAGTAATCCTGAGCAATACATGCGATGAGATCAATGAGGAGATTACAATTAAAGATTTATTAACACCCTTGTTTCTAGTAAGTTTTGATTTTCTCCAAAGTGTCAGATCTAGTACTTAGAGGGTGGATGAAGGTGGTCGGATATACAAGTGATAATTGGATAGATGGATAAGGGAGGGAGGTAAGAGGCGTGGATGGGAGAAATAGCTGTATGATGGGTATATATTGCTGGATAGATATGTGGATAAATAGAGAAGAGATCGGTGAGTTACTCATGTGTCCACACTTCCCTTCGCTCACACGGCTCAAAATGGGCGGAACTGGTAAAAATCTTGTGAAAGATTATTGCAAAATCATGTTGTTTTCAAAGTCTGATCATTTTATACCAAGTCTTGACATGTGTAGAAAGATAAATAGATGGGAATATACATTTTTTTAAGGTGGGTGGGTTGATAGATAAATAGTTTTATTGATAGGTAGGTACAGACGAGAGAAGAGCCAATCATTCACAATTCGATACATTGGGGCTCATTTACTTACCCGGTCCAGTAGCGATCCTGCAGCGCGTTGGTCGACAAGGATTCGGGTCTGCCGGGATTCACTAAGGTCATGCGCCCGATATCCAGCAGGTGTCGCTGCTGTGCCGAGGTCCGCCGGAGTTCACCTTCTTCTTCCTGGTGCATGTGAGTGCTGATCTTGTGGCACAAATCGTTTTTTAAATTCAGCGGTTTTTCTGAATCCGTCGGGTTGTCCGACGGCCACGCCATCCCGATTTCTGTCGCGTGAAAGCCACAATCCGATGCGCCACAATCCGATCGCGTGCGCCAAAATCCTGGGGCAATTCAGCGCAAAACGGAAATAATCAGGAAACCCGCCGAAAGTGCGGCGTTCGGACCCTTAGTGAATGTGCCCCATTGTATTTTTCATGAGATTCTGGTTCGAATCTATTTGGTTCCAAACGAAGTTGTCCTGGAAATTTGTATTTAACCATTTCTACTCCTGTAAAACACAAGTTATTTGTTAAAAAAAAAAGGATATAATAACAAACAATGGAGATGGTGCAAACGGACAGCGATGGAAACCGTCAAAAGTCCATTGAACTCTACGTACGTTTTAACATATTTGTCCGTTTTCCGTTATTATTGTCTGTTTAAGATTCATCCAAAGCAAATCTGAAAATATTTGTTTTTGATTTGGGGCCAGAAAATTGGATTTGTTCTGAATCTACAAATTGATGATTGGCTGATCTGATGTAGAGGCAGTGGTTGGGTGGAATAGATAAGAGAAGGAGTCAGATGGGAGATGGATGAATAGATGTGTAGGGTGCTTCCCCTTTAAGTAGCGCATAGTCTTTAAGCCGAGGATTGAGCTGTTTCTGATGAGTCGTCTTCCATAGTGAGGAGATTTCATTATTATCTCGGTGGAGTGTTATTTTGTCAGTCTCCTACTGACCGAGCACCAAGAGTAATATAATCACGGAGACGAGGGGCCTCAAGGTCAATGACCTACCTTGTGCCATTACCAATAAATTAGATGGCACATCAGAACGGGTCTGGAGAATGAATTAGATTACAGATAAGAATGAGCCTGACACTACTCTAAGCCTGCACCTGCTGCCTGACGCGGAACGCGGCTGATGGGAATGTAAATGTTATGTTAGAGACAGATGGCCCCATAACATGTTGTTTATGACCAGATTTATTCCATTATATCCGTAAAATAACAATTATGTTCAAATTCAGAATGTGAGCTACATGATCATGGGTTGTACTGATAGTTATGCTGCTGCATTACAAGGGCCTCAGCCCCTTATAGTGCTATTCAATGGGGGTCCTGGTGTTAGGACCACCATTAATAAGAATATGGCATTAGGGTATGTACCGAATCCTGGGGTGCCAAGCTCTGCCGGCCCACAGTGCACAAAAGCCGCATAACTTACACAGACGTGAATTTTGGATGAGTCCAAGTTATTGTTTCCAAAGCCATCACACATCCCTATCCGCTTCTATGGGCGCATGGCCGAGGATCATTGGGGCACTTTACCAGGTAGACTTAACTTGCAATGTCTCCTGGACCTTGGCCAACACAAATGGGTTTTGGAGTTGCCCATAATCTGGCAATTATGTTAAAATGTTTACAGTCCACAGTTATGTCTGTAGCAAAATCCTGCAGAAAAGAAATGTCTGCGACAGTGAGACAGAAATCTGAAGTCCAGTTCTGCCCGACTGGATCCAAGATGGTTTTATGGTGTTTGTGTAGAGTGTAGGCCCATGGCACAAAACCCTAGCATCTACCTTACTTTTTAGATCTTAGCTGTGCTCTTAAGTCAGTGACCATGAAATCTTAATAATATTTGGGCTGGATGCACATGATCAAGTTTGGTCCAAGAAACTCCCTCGGTGCACTTGTTGGATTTCCCGTACCGAACCTCGAATCACAATCGAGTCCAGTGATTTGAAGTTCAGTCTATTTAATCCCACAAATGCACATTGTGAGTTTCTTGGACCGCACTTATTCATCTGCCGCTAAAGACAGGTTACAGAAGCCCATCACACCTGCAGTGCACATTTGTCTTTCTGCCTTTTCTAAGCATTTGCATTACCATATAATTGTGTGTTACAACTTACATTGCACCCTGACAGAATCCTCTGTGTAGTCCTAGGGGGTTGAGCTTTGGTTTGGATGCATTTCAAAAAAACAACACGTGGCTTCTCTGCTCACTCCTCAGCTCTCAGTCCCCACCTTTGTGCTCCTGTACAGCTCCTCCCTCCCCCACTGGTGTCATCTCACTAGCCTGTGAGCTCTGTAAAGGAGCAGGAGGGAGGAGCTGTACAGGAGCACACAGGTGGGGGCTGAGAGCTGAGGAGTCTGCAGCACAGACAAGTCACATGTTGTTTTTTGAAATGCATCCAAACCAAAGCCCAACCCCTGGGACTTCACAGAGCATTCTGTCCTTTTTCTCTTGGACAGTTTTGATAAATCTGCATAATAAGACATTGACACCAAGGGCACCGACTTCTATCACTTTCTTCACCTTTTCTGGCTATGGGCAACATTTATGTAAGGATTTCCATGGGTAATATACAAAAATGTACAAATATTTCCTGTGTAGCTCCATACTGTTAGTAATGACCGGTCATGGAGATCTATTCCGGTAAACCATTTCTTTTGCTCCCATTTGTATAAATATTCATTAGCATTTCCTCCATTTATAACTGGAAGCGGAGATTTTCTTGAGAAACACAGATGATGATGATGATGATGATGATGGTGGTTTTGATTCTTTTCATATTTTCAATGAGCGCTTTCATGTCTGGTAATGGAAATAAGATGGTGAAATGTGTGGCTCTCCTTTTCCTGCCGGAGCTAATAATTATGATGCTTAATTATTTTCCAGGGGATTGTTCGCTGGGAACTTCACTACAACCCACTACATGGAAGACGGGAGCGCTGTGATCACCGCGCACAATCACACGGTACGGCTCTTATCGACATGTGTCCATGTACCGCGCATAGTAATGAGCAGATGAAATGGGCCATAGCCGCAGTAATACTCCCATCCTTCTCCTGAGTACTTGAGGAAAATTAACCCTTAAAGGAACCCAAACAATTGCTAAAGATATCAGGGGGGAGACATCAATACCCTTAGGACACCGACAAAATGTAAACTATTGTAGAGCAGGACGCTATAGACCCTGTGCCCTTCCATACACGGTCCCAAACACATAACGTTGATTGCTGCCCCTGACCCCCAAAATCCTTCCTGTGCAGAATTTATCCACTAATGCAAATATGATCATGAAATGGACTGTGGGGAATCAGGGACTCCTTGCATCATTTAAAACTATAATTGTAGGGAATCGGGGACTCCTTGCATCACTTATCACTATAATTGTGGGGAATCGAGGACTTCTTGCATCACTTAAAACTATAATTGTGGGGAATCAGGGACTCCTTGCCTCATTTATAACTATAATTGTGGGGAATCAGGGACCCCTTGCCTCATTTATAACTATAATTGTGGGGAATCAGGGACTCCTTGCCTCCTTTATCACTATAATTGTGGGGAATCAGGGACTCCTTGTTTCATTTATAACTATAATTGTGGGGAATCGGGGACTCCTTGCATCATTTATAACTATAATTGTGGGGAATCAGGGACCCCTTGCCTCATTTATAACTATAATTGTGGGGAATCAGGGACTCCTTGCCTCCTTTATCACTATAATTGTGGGGAATCAGGGACTCCTTGTTTCATTTATAACTATAATTGTGGGGAATCGGGGACTCCTTGCATCATTTATAACTATAATTGTGGGGAATCGGGGACTCCTTGCATCATTTATAACTATAATTGTTGGAAATCAGGGACTCCTTGCATCATTTTATAGCATCATTTGTCATTTGGTAGCCTCTGTAGGTTGAGACGGCAGGATTAGGATATACAGCAGCTTCATTGCATCCAAAAAATTGCTGCATTTCCCTTTTGAAGTCTGTAACATCAAACGCAACTTTTTTAAAGTTAAAAAATAGGAAAAATCCACCCGTATAATAAATTTATGACATTACTGATGTTGCTCAGTGCAAGACAAAGGACAGCAGATTAGCTTGAAGATCAACTACATCCCATCCTCCAAAACCCAAGACCTGAAGCTGCTGAAAGCCAAAATTATCCAGTCACCAAGAGGTTAAAATGAACACCATGGCCAGAAGAATGGAAATTGGGTGGAAGTGTTTACGGTCCGCTAGTTAACCCTTACAATGACTATCCTACTGAAATCAACCAAAAAGTAACAATTTTTGAGATGTTTCGCAATGAGCCGTTTCCGCCCCCCCCTCCCCCTTTAATAATGTAATTGAAGCCTCAGAGCTCCATATCCAGTGTTTGCGGCTGTTCTGCCTCATGTTGATGTGTTCAGGGTGCAAATGAATTCGGCTGAAAGGACTCGTCTCCCAGAATCCTGCATTGTAGGGAGAGAATTACATCCCGGGATGTCCCCTCCGGAGCAGATCTATATTTCATGTTACTGATGTCCCAGGACTGCGAACAGTCTAGCCGGAGCCTCCAGGCAAGGAACAGCTGGAAAAGACAAGGGTCTAGAATGACTGCCGAAAATAATCTGTGCTCTTCTACAAATCACAAGCAAATGTTATGACTCCCAATATTTGTCTGGAATAGGAAATCAGCTTCGCTTGCAAGATCCGGCGTTCTTATCTAGCGTCCAGCAGGCGAACGCCGACCGCGTCCCGGGATCCTCTGTCATGTGTTTTTTTAGACTGTCTTTTAGATATTTAATATCCTTTTATCATTTTTTTTTTTGGGTGATGGTCATGGGGTCTATGTCTGTATGATTGGTAGGTGGTGGCGGAGCTGCAGGGGTTAACGCTCTCGTACTTGGGATAATGTTTGCGCTGTTGGAAATGGGTTTTTTTTGGAATTTAGGAAAAAAGTTGAGAATATATTGATTATTGGATGTTCTATGTGAACAAAAAATATATCCAATATATAAAGTATTTTTTAACCCTTCGGGAGCCTATTGCTTATACGCCACCCAGAACCCCTATCATGGAGATGCTGTGGGGGTCATTTACTAAGGGCCCGAATCGCGTTTTTTACATCGTGTTCCACGAATATTACCGTTTTGCACCGATTTTCCCTGAATTGCCCCAGGATTGTGGCGCATCGGCGCCAGCATGCACACGACAGAAATCGGGCGGCGTGGCCATCGGAAAACCGTCGGATTCGGAGAAACCGCCGTGTTTTTTTGAAAAAATGTGCTGCTTGACACGCGCTTACCTGCACCCGGCCTGGCCTGGTGAACTTCAGTGCACTCCGACAGAATTCAGCGCAGCAGCAACACCTGGTGGACGGCGGAGGAACTGCCTTAGTGAATCCCGGCCGGACCTGAATCCACCGCAGAGAACGCGCCGCTGGATTGCGAATGGACCAGGTAAGTAAATCTGCCCCAATGTGTATGGGAGCAGAATTATACGTTTTTTTCCTAATTTGCTAATCCTAAATTTTTTTTTAAACAGTTAGTCCTCCCAGAAAGCAATAAATGTCTATGGGTCTGCAAAAAGAATGGATTAAATATCCGTTTTTTCCACTGATGAGGCTGAAAGGATGCAATGTTTTCAATGCAATGTTAACCGTTCGGGTGATTTATGTGGACATAAAGACAAAACGGAACCAAAACGCAACTGACACTGAGCACCAACAGCAATGGCAAAGAGCCCCAAGGCTGTCGGCCACTCGCCGCATATTCTGCATGGATTTTCCTCCACATCCAGATTCCATACACAAATTTGTTGTGGAAATTTCTCATGTGGATTTATAAACAACAGCAACAAAGATCAGACAATTCTTCCTGCTAAATTTACACCGTGGTAAATCTGCAGCCATTCTGCATCCTGTGCAGGTAGCCAATCACTGAGAGTCCTGATGACTCTAAAAAACAATGATTGACCGTGAGAGTGCGGATAACTCCACCCACACAAGGTGATTAACAGGACTTTGAAGAGAGACGGTGAGAGTCCTGATAACCCCTCCCACACAAGGTGATTGACAGGACTCTGAAACGAGACGGTGAGAGTCCTAATAACCCCGCCCACGCAAGGTGATTGACAGGACTCTGAAGAGAGACGGTGAGAGTCCTAATAACCCCGCCCTCACAGGGTGATTGACAGGACTCTGATGAGAAATGGTAAGAGTCCTCATAACCCCCGCCCACACAAGGTGATTGACAGGACTCTAAAGAGAGACGGTGAGCGTCCTAATAACCCCACCCACACAAGGTGATTGACAGGACTCTGAAGAGAGACGGTGAGAGTCCTGGTAACCCCGCCCAAGCAAGGTGATTGACAGGACTCTGAAGAGAGATGGTGAGAGTCCTGATAACCACGCCCTAACAAGGTGATTGACAGGACTCTGAAGAGAGACCGTGAGAGTTCTGATAACCCCGCCCACACAAGGTGATTAACAGGACTTTGAAGAGAGACGGTGAGAGTCCTGATAACTCCGCCCACCCAAGGTGATTGACAGGAATCTGAAGAGAGACGGTGAGAGTCCTAATAACCCTGCCCACGCAAGGTGATTGACAGGACTCTGAAGAGAGGCGGTGAGAGTCCTAATAACCCCGCCCTCACAGGGTGATTGACAGGACTCTGATGAGAAATGGTAAGAGTCCTCATAACCCCGCCCACACAAGGTGATTGACAGGACTCTGAAGAGAGACGGTGAGCGTCCTAATAACCCCGCCCTCACAGGGTGATTGACAGGACTCTGAAGAGAGACGGTGAGAGTCCTAATAACCCCGCCCTCACAGGGTGATTGACAGGACTCTGATGAGAAATGGTAAGAGTCCTCATAACCATGCCCACACAAGGTGATTGACAGGACTCTGAAGAGAGACGGTGAGCGTCCTAATAACCCCACCCACACAAGGTGATTGACAGGACTCTGAAGAGAGACGGTGAGCGTCCTAATAACCCCGCCCACACAAGGTGATTGACAGGACTCTGAAGAGAGACAGTGAGAGTCCTGATAACCCCGCCCACACAAGGTGATTGACAGGACTTTGAAGAGAGACGGTGAGAGTCCTGATAACTCCGCCCACCCAAGGTGATTGACAGGAATCTGAAGAGAGACGGTGAGAGTCCTAATAACCCTGCCCACGCAAGGTGATTGACAGGACTCTGAAGAGAGATGGTGAGAGTCCTAATAACCCCGCCCTCACAGGGTGATTGACAGGACTCTGAGGAGAGACGGTGAGCGTCCTAATAACCCCGCCCACGCAAGGTGGTTGACAGGACTCTGAAGAGAGACGGTGAGCGTCCTGATAACCCCGCCCACACAAGGTGATTGACAGGACTCTGAAGAGAGACGGTGAGAGTCCTGATAACCCCGCCCTTGCAAGGTGATTGACAGGACTCTGAAGAGAGACGGTGAGAGTCCTGATAACTCCGCCCACACAAGGTGATTGACAGGACTATGAAGCGAGATGATGAGAGTCCGGACAACCTCGTTTACATACGATCACAAAATGTATGTCTATTGATGTGAAATTGACTCTTATTTTACATGTGTGAATTTTTGGGAACGCTTTCCCCTTTTATAATAATAACCTCTCCGTTACGTGAATGATTAATGGCGGCTCCACATCATTGTTCTTCGCCGGCAGCTTTGTAACATTTTATAACATTGTAGTTTTCTTTATTCCGAGGATTGTCACAGCCAACCTGTTAGTTCTGCCAAACGGAAGAGCGATTCTACAAATGAAATATGGGCATCAATAATTTTTCACCCAAATATATGAAAACACAGATGAGCGCTAACTTCTGCCGCTGCGAGACGTCTGCTAATTGACGGCAGACCTTGGAAATAAATCTTACAAAATAATGGCAACAATTAGTGAGAATTCATCCGTACTGCCAGGGACCAGATTATACAAAGATCCTACAACGGCACAACATTGTATAATTGTGTCATTGTGTTCTCTCTACTTTCTGTGTTAACGAAGGAGGTGGCGTCTATTGATCATGTTGCGTTAAAACTTTAACTGTGAAGGTTACAAAGAAATGACCAAACCGATGCTGAAAGCAATTGTGCAGGTCTGACGCCTACGTAGCGGAAGATTAGGGGTAGGACTAGGACATTGGAGAGATCATAGTCCCGAGTTCCAAAAGCCACACAAGAGGGTGGGGTTTATTTTTTTGTTTTTTTAACTATTAATTAAAATTTTTACAGTGCGAAACAAATTAGAAAGTTGGTATCCTCATAACCACCGCAACACATATAAAGCAATTAATGCATTTTATAATGATCAGAGGGAATACATATGGCGCAGTTATTTTGTCTACTACCAATACCAAGCCTTATGATATGCTGGAGACCTGCACCATAACTTCCAACACACCTTTAGTATTTCTCTCTATTTTGTTCCCAAGAGATTCCCATTTTAATCCATATGCTAATAAGGCAGTTGGTGCACCCAGGTTGTCTCCTCAGCACCCGGAATACTGCTATTCCCAACTAAAACACTAACCTCTTGTAGCTGTCCCATGCTTCTCACAAGACAAAGCTCCTGCTTCTCTGAAGGAGAGAGTAGTGGTCCAGTGCTCTGGGGGCTAAAGATACATACCTGGTGCACCAACTGTCTCATTAGCATATGGATTAAAATGGGAATCACTTCTTGCTCAACAAAAACACACAAAAATGAAATGAAGTCTAGTATTGCTATGAACATTGGAAGCCACATACAAGGATTCAAATACAAACCCAAGGACACAGTGGGCATTTTCTTCATGGAGAATGGTCATCTTATTCCCAATTTGTGTGTAATAATTAAAGAAATTATTTAGGAAAATATATTTGTTTAGAAAAAAAGACCAAAATGGGAAAGAAATTCTACAAAAATGTTAACAAATATTTCTTTATTTAAAAGCATCACGGAAGTGGTGACCATCATCCAAGTGGTCAACCCCGTGTGTCCCTGTGCTAGGACTTCACGTGGCCTCGGATCTCTGTTCATTTTTGTATTTGATACAACGTCACTTGTTGGATTAAGATTTTTAGATATGATTGTTTCTTATAGTCAATCTGTAATGTGTAAACTCTGTGGCCATATTTTGTGACTAGACTGATGTTCATAATATTCATAATGATATATAATGGGGGTCATTTACTAAGGGCCCGATTCGCGTTTTCCCGAATATTTGCCCGGGATTTTGCCGCACGCGATTGGATTGTGGTGCATCGGCGCTGGCATGCATGCGACGGAAATCAGGGGGGGGGGGGGCGTATCCGACCGAAAACCCGACAGATTCGGAAAAGCCGCTGCATTTAAAAAAAAAAAAAAGTGTTGTGGGACTCGCGCTTACCTTCACCAGGAATAGGCCGGTGAACTTCAGGGCATTCCGGCGCCCTTCGGGGAACTTCAGCGCAGCAGCGCCACCAGGTGGACGTCGGAGGAACTACCTTAGTGAATCGGCGGAAGACCCGAATCCACCGCAGAGAACGCGCCGCTGGATCGCGAATGGACCGGGTAAGTAAATCTGCCCCAATGTGTTAAATGGGATATAAGCCACTGCTGGGAGTTACGTGGCCAGTAAGCTGGAAAATCAGCTCCTTCATGTACACACTCCGGGGCTTCCTATAAGGATATCTATATATGTTCTCTCAGGAAGAGCTTTGCTTGCCAGGAATTCAATTATTGGAGTCTTGAGGAATACAATCTTTATAATCTATATACGGTTTTATCTCCGAAGAACCATTACAGCTCATGCGAAGGCTGCAACAGTCATGGAAAATAAGAGATAAAATCATTGAAGTGCTAATTAGTGAAGGACTCTCCGGTCTTGGTCCATGGAGAAGATCCATGACGGGATCCCTCAACCATATATCATCATTAAGTGGAACTAACCGATCAAATAACTTGTGGGCCTAAGGGAGGATTGGCGGAACGTTGTGCAGCCTGGAGAGAACATGCGAGTCAATGAGGTCCATTACATTGTCTCCTGGAAGGAAGGGGTCAGATGTCAACAGCAGAGTCTACCATGTGATGAAGCCGTCCATATGCAACGACCAAAGCAATGGCCACCGATTTTATCATCCGTGATACATAATCTCCGGCTGCTCCTTCCGTGCCAAAAGTTAACTTTACCAATATACAAATTTGGCTGATGTTATACTCGGAGCTCAGGGATCCAATAGCTACACTTCCATAGCCCAGCGTCTTCTCTCTAGCTTCCCTCCTTCAGCTACGTCTCTCCTGAGTCCAGCAAATCCCAAGAAATTTTTTAAGTATATCAATGCAAAAAAAAATGGGTCAGAACAGGTTGGACCCCTTTATTCTGAAAATGGGGCACCGGTGACTGGAGACCAAGAGAAGGCGGAGTTACTTAATAGGTTTTTTAGCTCCGTTTATACGATAGAAGATAGAACTTCTGACTTGGGTGGTGCCAGTGCGGGTCATGCACCCTGTAATATACTAGACTGGCTAAATGTAGACATTATCCAATCTAAGCTCAATAAAATCAATGTGTACAAAGCTCCTGGACCAGATGGGTTACACCCCAGAGTTCTTAAAGAACTCAGTTCTGTTATTGCTGTACCACTGTCTAAAATCTTCAGGGATTCCGTAATGTCTGGTGTGGTGCCAAGTGACTGGCGCAAGGCAAATGTGGTGCCAATATATAAAAAGGGCTCTAGAACTTCGCCAGGCAATTACAGACCTGTAAGCTTAACTTCCATTGTGGGGAAAGTATTGGAAGGGTTAGTAAAAGACTATATACTGGAGTATGTGACATCAAATAGAATAATAAGTGACAGCCAGCGAGGGGTTACTAAGAGACTGCACACAGGAGTATGTGACATCACATAATATAATAAGTGACAGCCAGCGAGGGGTTACTAAGAGACTGCACACAGGAGTATGTGACATCACATAATATAATAAGTGACAGCCAGCATGGGTTTACTAAGAATAGAAGTTGTCAAACTAACCTTATCTGCTTCTATGAAGAGGTGAGCAGGTGCCTGGATGGAGGAGCAGCTGTGGATATTGTGTTCTTGGACTTTGCAAAGGCATTTGACACTGTCCCTCATAGACGCCTGATGGGTAAAATTAGGGCTATTGGTTTGGCAGAAATCATTTGCAATTGGATTGAAAACTGGCTGAAGGATCGTATCCAGAGAGTTGTGGTCAATGATTCCTACTCGGAATGGTCACCAGTTATGAGTGGTGTACCCCAGGGTTCTGTGCTTGGCCCACTACTATTTAATATATTTATTAATGATATAGAGGTAGGTATTAGTAGCACTGTGTCTATTTTTGCAGATGACACCAAACTGTGTAGTGTAATACAGTCTATGGAGGATGGGAGTAGTAGTACAAGCTGTGTAGTGTAATACAGTCTATGGAGGATGTTCATAGGCTGCAGGGTGACTTGGACAAACTGAATGTTTGGTCATCCACTTGGCAAATGAGGTTTAATGTGGATAAATGTAAGGTTATGCACCTGGGGGCCAATAATCCAAAGGCAAAATATGTCCTTGGGGGAGTAAATCTGGGAGAGTCCCTTGTTGAGAAGGACCTGGGGGTACTAGTAGATCATAAATTGAATAACAGCATGCAATGTCAATCAGCTGCCTCTAAAGCTAGTAGGATCTTGTCGTGTATCAAAAGTGGTATGGACTCTCGTGATAGGGATGTAATATCACCACTATACAAGGCACTGGTTTGGCCTCACCTGGAATATGCTGTCCAGTTCTGGGCACCGGTCCATAAAAAGGATGCCCTGGAGCTGGAGAGGGTTCAACGTAGAGCCACAAAAATGATAAGGGGTATGGAGGGTCTTAGTTATGAGGAAAGATTAAAACAACTGGATTTATTTAGTCTGGAAAAGAGACGACTACGAGGGGACATGATTAATTTATTTAAATATATGAATGGTCCATACAAAAAATATGGTGGTAAGTTGTTTCAGATTAGATCAAATCAAAAGACGAGGGGGCACTGTCTCCGTCTGGAGAAAACAAGGTTTAATCACCGGAGGTGACAGGGCTTTTTTACTATGAGAACTGTCACTCTGTGGAATAGCCGAGCTCAGGCGCTGGTCACAGCAGGGACAGCAGAGAGCTCAGGCGCTGGTCACAGCAGGGACAGCAGAGAGCTCAGGCGCCGGTCACAGCAGGGACAGCAGAGATATCAGGCGCTGATCACAGCAGGGACAGCAGAGAGCTCAGGCGCTGGTCACAGCAGGGACAGCAGAGAGCTCAGGCGCTGGTCACAGCAGGGACAGCAGAGAGCTCAGGCGCTGGTCACAGCAGGGACAGCAGAGAGCTCAGGCGCTGATCACAGCAGGGACAGCAGAGAGCTCAGGCGCTGGTCACAGCAGGGACAGCAGAGAGCTCAGGCGCTGGTCACAGCAGGGACAGCAGAGAGCTCAGGCGCTGGTCACAGCAGGGACAGCAGAGAGCTCAGGCGCTGGTCACAGCAGGGACAGCAGAGAGCTCAGGCGCTGGTCACAGCAGGGACAGCAGAGAGCTCAGGGGCTGGTCACAGCAGGGACAGCAGAGAGCTCAGGCGCTGGTCACAACAGGGACAGCAGAGAGCTCAGGCGCTGGTCACAGCAGGGACAGCAGAGAGCTCAGGCGCTGGTCACAGCAGGGACAGCAGAGCTCAGGCGCTGGTCACAGCAGGGACAGCAGAGAGCTTCAAGAAGGGTCTAGATGCCTTTTTAAACCTAAATAACATTGATGGTTATGTTATATAGAATTGTTTCCCCTAAATCCCTTCCTCATCCAATCCCTTCCCTTCCTTGGTTGAACTTGATGGACAAGTGTCTTTTTTCAACCGTATAAACTATGAAATGGTAGACGCGGAGCCCTGAGGTGCTCTGCCAAAGCACTTCAAGTAAATTCAAGCGGAATTTGTTGCATAGAAGGAGCAGGTGGGTTGGCGGCACCTGTAGGCATAGCCCCATGTAGTGAGTAGAGGTAGGTCAATTGTGGTGGCGGATTTCCTTTAAAATTTACCAAACCTATTATTCTCGCTGCTGGATGGTCCAGGACATACTTAGTGTAACCTCACATCACCCACTAGCCACAATTTGGGAGCAAATTTGTAGAGAATAACTAATCCTTTGTTGTGGAGCACTTACTTTGTGGGTCGTTTAAGAGGTTGAGGGTTTCATCCATGACCTAGATAAGCAGGGGTGTATTTATGGATAGGCACCATGGACGCGGTGCCTGGGGCAGTAATACACACAGTGATGTCACAGTACAGGGATAATACACACAGCGATGTCACAGTACAGGGATAATACACACAGTGATGTCACAGCACAGGATAATACACATAGTGATGTCACAGTACAGAGATAATACACACAGTGATGTCACAGTACAGAGATAATACACACAGCGATGTCACAGTACAGGGATAATACACACAGTGATGTCACAGTACAGGGATAATACACACAGTGATGTCACAGTACAGGGATAATACACACAGTGATGTCACAGTACAGGGGATAATACACACAGTGATGTCACAGTACAGAGATAATACACACAGTGATGTCACAGTACAGAGATAATACACACAGCGATGTCACAGTACAGGGATAATACACACAGTGATGTCACAGTACAGGGATTATACACACAGTGATGTCACAGTACAGGGATTATACACACAGCGATGTCACAGTACAGGGATAATACACACAGCGATGTCACAGTACAGGGATAATACACACAATGATGTCACAGTACAGGGATAGTACACACAGTGATGTCACAGTACAGGGATAATAGACACAGTGATGTCACAGTACAGGGATAATACACAGTGATGTCACAGTACAGGGATAATACACACAGCGATGTCACAGTACAGGGATAATAGACACAGTGATGTCACAGTACAGGGATAATACACAGTGATGTCACAGTACAGGGATAATACACACAGCGATGTCACAGTACAGGGATAATACACACAGCGATGTCACAGTACAGGGATAATACACACAGCGATGTCACAGTACAGGGATAATAGACACAGTGATGTCACAGTACAGAGATAATACACACAGTGATGTCACAGTACAGGGATAATACACACAGCGATGTCACAGTACAGGGATAATACACACAGCGATGTCACAGTACAGGGATAATACACACAGCGATGTCACAGTACAGGGATAATAGACACAGTGATGTCACAGTACAGGGATAATACACACAGCGATGTCACAGTACAGGGATAATACACACAGTGATGTCACAGTACAGGGATAATACACACAGTGATGTCACAGTACAGGGATAATACACACAGTGATGTCACAGTACAGGGATAATACACACAGCGATGTCACAGTACAGGGATAGTACACACAGTGATGTCACAGTACAGGGATAATACACAGTGATGTCACAGTACAGGGATAATACACACAGTGATGTCACAGTACAGGGATAATACACACAGTGATGTCACAGTACAGGGATAATACACACAGTGATGTCACAGTACAGGGATAATACACACAGCGATGTCACAGTACAGGAATAATACACACAGCGATGTCACAGTACAGGGATAATACACACAGTGATGTCACAGTACAGGGATAATACACACAGTGATGTCACAGTACAGGGATAATACACACAGTGATGTCACAGTACAGGGATAATACACACAGCGATGTCACAGTACAGGGATAATACACACAGTGATGTCACAGTACAGGGATAATACACACAGTGATGTCACAGTACAGGGATAATACACACAGTGATGTCACAGTACAGAGATAATACACACAGTGATGTCACAGTACAGGGGATAATACACACAGTGATGTCACAGTACAGAGATAATACACACAGTGATGTCACAGTACAGGGATAATACACACAGTGATGTCACAGTACAGAGATAATACACACAGTGATGTCACAGTACAGGGGATAATACACACAGTGATGTCACAGTACAGAGATAATACACACAGTGATGTCACAGTACAGGGGATAATACACACAGTGATGTCACAGTACAGAGATAATACACACAGTGATGTAACAGTACAGAGATAATACACACAGTGATGTCACAGTACAGGGATAATACACACAGTGATGTCACAGTACAGGGGATAATACACACAGCGATGTCACAGTACAGGAATAATACACACAGCGATGTCACAGTACAGAGATAATACACACAGTGATGTCACAGTACAGGGATAATACACACAGCGATGTCACAGTACAGGGATAATACACACAGCGATGTCACAGTACAGGGATAATACACACAGTGATGTCACAGTACAGGGATAATACACACAGTGATGTCACAGTACAGGGATAATACACACAGTGATGTCACAGTACAGGGATAATACACAGTGATGTCACAGTACAGGGATAGTACACACAGTGATGTCACACTACAGGGATAGTACACACAGTGATGTCACAGTACAGGGATAATACACACAGCGATGTCACAGTACAGGGATAATACACACAGCGATGTCACAGTACAGGGATAATACACACAGTGATGTCACAGTACAGGGATAATACACACAGTGATGTCACAGTACAGGGATAATACACACAGTGATGTCACAGTACAGGGATAATACACACAGTGATGTCACAGTACAGGGATAGTACACACAGTGATGTCACAGTACAGGGATAGTACACACAGTGATGTCACAGTACAGGGATAATACACACAGCGATGTCACAGTACAGGGATAATACACACAGTGATGTCACAGTACAGGGGTAATACACACAGTGATGTCACAGCACAGGGATAATACACACAGTGATGTCACAGTACAGGGGTAATACACACAGTGATGTCACAGTACAGAGATAATACACACAGTGATGTCACAGTACAGGGATGATACAGTGATGTCACAGTACAGGGGATAATACACACAGTGATGTCACAGTACAGGGATAATACACACAGTGATGTCACATTAAAGGGGATAATACACACAGTGATGTCACAGTACAGGGATAGTACACACAGTGATGTCACAGTACAGGGATAATACACACAGTGATGTCACAGTACAGGGGATAATACACACAGTGATGTCACAGTACAGGGATAATACACACAGTATTGCAGCAGGACCTTTCACATAAAAATAATCTCAGACACTGCATGGAGAACCCACTTGCAAAATAAATAACCTGATCCATTGCTATTGGGTGGGGCAGAGTTCAGTTGTAATCTTGTCAACCCCAACCAAAAAGTACTTCAACCTTGCCTAGATACGGTACCACCACCTTGGAGTTCATGTGTGGAACATTATGACATTTAGAGTTCTATATCCATATGACAAGTGCGGGAATTGGAATGTTTCAAAACCCCTTTAGAATAAAGGATGAATATACATCTCTGTCCTGCCCTGTACTATTACAAATGGCAATACTTAAAGGAAACCTACCATTTGTTTTTATGCAGTGTGAGCCAAACATACCTTGAGACTGCTGTAGAGACACTGAGGCAGAAACATATCTTGTTTTATCCCTGAGCCCAGTTTACTAAAACCTTATTAAAGCTGGTTGTCTACATAAACACATTACATCGAGCTTCCTGAACTGTCCAGACAGGACTAATCAATCTGAGCAGGATGACTCATACATAGCACCTGGTGGATGGTGCAGTGATTGATTACTTCTTCCTGTCTGGGACAACACAGTGATTTTATATTCTCGGCTTATGCTGGGCAGGACAAGGCTG
This sequence comes from Engystomops pustulosus, assembly GCF_040894005.1. NCBI lineage: Eukaryota > Metazoa > Chordata > Amphibia > Anura > Leptodactylidae > Engystomops > Engystomops pustulosus. Next base: position 84,440,566 of record NC_092421.1, read on the forward strand.
GAGCAAAATTAGGGTGAGGAGAAGCGCTGGGGCAGCCACAGGAGTAAAAGAGCCTCATTATCATAATTTTATAATTGTGTTTTCTGCAAAACCACACAGAGATTAAACAAGATATGTTTTTGCATCTGTGTCGCTACAGCATTCTCAAGGTATGTTTGGTACATGATGCATAAAAGCAAATGGTAGATTTCCTGTAATGACATGTTATTTTGCCCCATGTACTAGTGATTAATCAGAGTGAGATGATTAAACCCAAAAACAATCTGATTGTGATACGCGGCTAACAATAACATTTCCCGGATCTTTCCTGGCACCGCTCGATCTACCATAAATGGGATTGAAACAGGTTGGATGAACTAATCCTTGACTAAAGGGATTTATCATCATTTGCAATCATTCATGCTATTTGTCAGAGGAAAATAACCCAGAAGACGAGTTTAAATAAAGAAAAGAAAATATAGACATTTTTTTTTGCAGAAGAATAGGACATTTTTTTAATTTTTTGGGTCTGACAAAAGCTGCAAAGCTTCAAAATCTGGTGTAATAATTGATAATATATTGAATGTGTTGGGCATTTTAACACTTTAAATAAAAATAGATGCAAAGCTTCAGTACCAGGCATGGCCCATGGTCAGAGGGGGCGCTGTTTATTTAGTGGGGGCATCACAGAAACTCCAGAGGATTTGTTAGTAGCAATACCAGAAAAAAAGTGCAACTGTATCTAGAAAATAACAGACTTAAAAGAAATCTCCCATCACAATCCATCCTGGACAAACCACCGGGACTGTGGTATCTTCTTATATTTGTTATCCATGGCCTCCTTCCTTCTAAAATCGACTTTTAGAATTATGGTAATAAGCCAGAAGGACTCTGTGGCAGGTTACCAGAGCCTCTCTGTGGTGTAGCTTCTCAGGCTGTTACACTGTCTCACCCTCCCCTCTGATCCCTCAGCCCTTTCCCTCTGTTTGCTGTAAACTCACACAGTGTAACAGCCTGTGAAGCTACAGCACGAGAGGGTTTCCCACCAATGGCTTTGTTCCAAAAAATCTTGCACCATGAAGAATTTACCAGCAACAAAGCTGAACAGCTCTCGGTTCAGTCCACTAAATCCTGCAGAATACGGAGCATAAGTGAAATGGCCACCATTGTGGCTGCAGGTTGAACCCCCCATTTAAGAGTCTTTTTTCACCTAGGGGGCGGGACTTGATGAAAAGGGGGTGTGGTTTGATATGAAACAATTTGTGTACAATATACCATAGATGTAGAATATAAGATACAATCCAGACCTGTGCGGCAGGAAATCTTCTAGTCTTTTTTCCATTATGTGAATAGCGTCTTGTCCCCAGAGCTTACACTCCGTCCTGTTACTACACGCGGCCATTATATCATTTTCTCATTTCCAGCCCATTTTTTAGTAAAGCCCTGAGCGTCTCTTGTAGATTCTCACGTTTCCATTGCAGATGAAGTTACCAAGCGGATGACAGTTCGGCTTAGGACCTGAGACAGGTCTGCGTTACTCGGCCATGGCGCGGATGGCTCGCGAAATTTGATCTGTCATACTTTATTTAAAATTAAATGTAATTTTTGTGATTGCAAGAAATTTCTTCTGCTCCTCATCCTTGCTGGAAATGTTTGATCTTTTCCAAAGAAATGAATGAATTTGGATGTGGCCAGGTAGAAGAATTTCACCTCGGAGGGGGGGGGGGATGGGGGGAGGGGGGAAGGGGGGATATTGCTTTAAAATTCAGTCTTCAAACGCCACCAACAGGTGAAGTGGAGTAAATTGGTGCAAAGCTGCTTTTTTCTTGTGGGTATCACAACCATCATTGCAGATTATAGATCCCCAGCACGTCTATGTGTGCCGCTAATTCTCACAGCAGATTTAACCCATGGTGAACTGGTGTGATAATAATGTAGTTTAATGAGCCAGACTTTGTGTTGCAGTAGGATTAGAACTAGAGATGAGCGAACATGCTCGTCCGAGCTTGATGCTCGGTCGAGCATTAGGGTACTCGAAACTGCTCGTTGCTCGGACGAATACTTCGCCCGCTCGAGAAAATGGCAGCTCCCGCCGTTTTGCTTTTTGGCGGCCAGAAACAGAGCCAATCACAAGCCAGGAGACTCTGCACTCCACCCAGCATGACGTGGTACCCTTACACGTCGATAGCAGTGGTTGGCTGGCCAGATCAGGTGACCCTGGGATAGACTAGCCGCTGGCCGCGCTGCTCGGATCATTCTGTCTCTGGATGCCGCTAGGGAGAGAGCTGCTGCTGGTCAGGGAAAGCGTTAGGGTGTTCTATTAGCTTACTGTTAGGCAGGAGTGATTCTCAAAGAACCCAACAGCCCTTCTTAGGGCTACAATAACGTTCTACTTTTTTTATTTTAATTTGCATCTTTTACCATTTTGTGAGGAATTAGCAGGGGGACTTGCTACCGTTGTGTTCTGCGCTTAGTGGCGCACATATCCATAGCAAAGGCCGAAGTGGGAAAATTCAGTAGGGGTTGGATTTCTATTAGGCAATAACTCAGTGTCATCTCATCTGGCATAGTAGTGTGCTTCCTTTGATACTTGGCTAGAAAATAGCCATAGGAGAATACAAACAGCTTCTTGAAGCCTACAGTAGCGTTCTATATATTTGATTTCTGGTTGATCTGCTGGTGGCTGTAGTTTCTGCAGTGCATGTACTTGCCAATTCTGAGCAATTTGTAGTGAGACTTGCGACCGATGTGTTCTGCGCTTAGTGGCGCACATATCCATAGCAAAGGCCGAAGTGGGAAAATTCAGTAGGGGTTGGATTTCTATTAGGCAATAACTCAGTGTCATCTCATCTGGCATAGTAGTGTGCTTCCTTTGATACTTGGCTAGAAAATAGCCATAGGAGAATACAAACAGCTTCTTGAAGCCTACAGTAGCGTTCTATATATTTGATTTCTGGTTGATCTGCTGGTGGCTGTAGTTTCTGCAGTGCATGTACTTGCCAATTCTGAGCAATTTGTAGTGAGACTTGCGACCGCTGTGTTCTGCGCTTAGTGGCGCACATATCCATAGCAAAGGCCGAAGTGGCAAAATTCAGTAGGGGTTGGATTTCTATTAGGCACTAACTCAGTGTCATCTCATCTGGCATAGTAGTGTGCTTCCTTTGATACTTGGCTAGAAAATAGCCATAGCAATAGGATAGGATTGTTTGGTTTTAAAAACTCAAAAAAAAACAAAAAACACAAAAAAAAAAAAAAAACACAAAAAAACACAAAAAAAACAAAAAGAAGTAAAAAAAAAAAAAAAGTTATAACACTCATTTTAAAAATGTTTAACCCGAGGGCTAGGGGTAGAGGACGAGGGCGGGGACGTGGGCGTCCAACTACTGCAGGGGTCAGAGGCCGTGGTCCTGGCCGGGGTGAGACACCACCTGCTGATGAGGGAGCAGGGGAACGCCGCAGAGCTACACTCCCTAGGTTCATGTCTGAAGTTACTGGGACTCGTGGTAGAGCACTGTTGAGGCCAGAACAGTGCGAACAGGTGATGTCGTGGATTGCTGACAATGCTTAGAGCAATTTGTCCACCACCAGTCAGTCTTCCACGCAGTCCACCCATGTCACCGAAATCCCCACTCCTCCAGCTCCTGCACCTCAGCCTCCTCCCCCCCAGTCTGCCCCCTCCCAGGAAAATTTGCCATTTGAACCGGCATACTCTGAGGAACTGTTTTCTGGACCCTTCCCACAGTCACAAACCACTTGTCCGGTTGCTGCTGAGCAATTTTCCGATGCCCAGGTTTTCCACCAGTCACAGTCTGTGGGTGATGATGACCTTCTTGACGTAGTGGAAGTGTGTAAAGAGGTGTCCGACGATGAGGAGACACGGTTGTCAGACAGTGGGGAAGTTGTTGTCAGGGCAGGAAGTCCGAGGGGGGAGCAGACTGAGGGATCGGAGGATGATGAGGTGACAGACCCAAGCTGGGTTGAGAGGCCGGGTGAACACAGTGCTTCTGAGACGGAGGAGAGTCCTCGACCTGAACAGGTTGGAAGAGGCAGTGGTGGGGCCAGACGGAGAGGCAGGGCCAGAGCTGGTGCATCAGCGCCACTGTCAACTAGTGAAGCTCCCGTGGTGAGGGCTCTTGCGGCGAGGGCTAGATCTTCAGAAGTGTGGAGGTTCTTTAAGGAAACACCGGATGACCGACGGACTGTGGTGTGCAACATTTGCCAAACCAGGCTCAGCAGGGGTTCCACCACTACTAGCTTAACTACCACCAGTATGCGCAGGCATATGAATGCTAAGCACCCCACTCAGTGGCAACAAGCCCGTTCACCTCCGGCCGTGCACACCACTGCTCCTTCCCCTGTGTCAGCTGCTAGTCAGCCCCCTGCCCAGGACCCTGGCACAAAAACCCCATCGTCGCCTCCACGATCCTCCACAGCATCCACCAGCGTTCACCTCTCCATACCCCAGACGCTGGAGCGGAAACGCAAATATAGTGCAACCCACCCGCACGCCCAAGCCCTTAATGTGCACATCTCCAGATTGCTTAGCCTGGAGATGCTGCCCTATAGGCTAGTAGAGACCGAGGCCTTTCGCAACCTCATGGCGGCGGCCGCCCCTCGGTATTCGGTCCCCAGCCGCCACTACTTTTCCCGATGTGCCGTCCCAGCCCTGCACCAGCACGTGTCAGACAACATCATCCGTGCCCTGACCAACGCCGTTTCTGACAAGGTCCACCTGACCACGGACACGTGGACGAGTGCTGCCGGGCAGGGCCACTATATATCGCTGACGGCACATTGGGTTAACTTGGTGGAGGCTGGGACCGAGTCTGACCCTGGGGCTGCTCATATACTGCCGACGCCGAGGATTGCGGGGCCTACCTCGGTCCAGGTGTTTCAGGCCTACTATGCCTCCTCCTCCTCCCACCCCTCCTCCACCTCCTCCTCCGAACTACCATCCGTGGGCACGGCGCCATCAGTCGGTAGCTCTAGGCACAGCAGCACTGCTGAGCCTAGGCGACAAAAGGCACACCGCCCAAGAGCTATTACAGGGCATCACGGCGCAGACTGATCTGTGGCTGGCACCGCTGAACCTCAAGCCGGGAATGGTTGTGTGTGACAACGGCCGTAACCTGGTGGCGGCTCTGCAACTCGGCAGACTGACACATGTGCCATGCCAGGCCCATGTGTTAAATCTGATAGTGCAGCGTTTCCTCAAGACATACCCCAATCTGTCTGATTTGCTCACGAAGGTGCGCCGCATCTGTGCGCATTTCAGGAAGTCCAGCCCAGATGCTGCCACTCTCAGGGCAGCGCAGCGCCGCCTCCAACTGCCCGCTCACCGACTGTTGTGCGACGTGCCCACGAGGTGGAATTCAACACTGACCATGTTATCCAGAGTTTACCAGCAGCGCAGAGCGATTGTAGACTGCCAGATGTCAACTTCCACCAGAACTGGTAGTCAGGTCAGTCAGCTTCCTCAAGTCTACAATGAGGAGTGGACGTGGATGTCTGATATCTGTCAGGTGCTGAGTAACTTTGAGGAGTCAACACAGATGGTCAGTGGCGATGCCGCCATCATCAGCCTCACCATCCCGCTGCTTGGCCTGTTGAAAAACTCTCTGGTCAGCATGAAGTCGGAAGCTTTGCGCTCGTCACAAGAGACGGGGGAAGAATATTCCCTTGTTGATAGCCAAAGCACCCTGAGGTCTGTTTCTCAGCGCATATCGGAGGAGGTGGAGGTGGAGGAGGATGAGGAGGAAGAGGAGGAGAATGTTGGCGAGACACAAGAGGGGACCATTGTTGAGTCCTTCACTGTTCAGCGTGTATGGGCAGAAGAAGAGGAGTTGGAGGAGTTGGAGGAGGAGGAAATGGACAGTCAGGCCAGTGAGGGGAGTGAATTCTTACGCGTTGGTACTCTGGCGCATATGGCAGATTTCATGCTAGGCTGCCTATCCCGTGACCCTCGCGTTCAAAGAATTTATTCCAGCACCGATTACTGGGTGTTCACTCTCCTGGACCCACGGTACAAGCAAAATCTTTCCACTCTCATCCCTGCAGAGGAAAGGAGTGTGAGAATGCATGAATACCAGCAGGCCCTGGTGCACAAGCTGAAACAGTATTTCCCTTCTGACAGCGCTAGCGGCAGAGTGCGTAGTTCTGCGGGACAAGTAGCGAGGGAGAGTAGGCGAGCAGGCAGCTTGTCCAGCACTGGCAAGGGTACGCTTTACAAGGCTTTTGCCAGCTTTATGTCACCCCAGCAAGACACTGTCACCTGTCCCCAGTCTCGGCAGAGTAGGGCTGATCTTTACAGAAAGATGGTGAGGGAGTACGTAGCTGACCATACCATCGTCCTAAATGATCACACAGCTCCCTACAACTACTGGGTTTCAAAGCTGGACATGTGGCACGAACTGGCGCTGTACGCCTTGGAGGTTCTTGCCTGCCCTGCCGCTAGCGTCTTGTCCGAGCGGGTTTTCAGTGCAGCTGGTGGCATCATCACCGATAAGCGTACACGCCTGTCGACTGACAGCGCTGACAGGCTGACGCTTATTAAAATGAATAAAGGCTGGATTTCTCAGAATTTCCAATCTCCACCAGGTGAAGGAAGCTCAACCTGAATAATTGATCCACTCCTCCTCCTCCTCCTCATTTTCCTCCTTCTCCTCCTCTTTGTACAGTAAAGCAGAGGAAAATGGCTATTTTTTGACAGGGCCCACTGGCTCTTGCTATAGTACTTCATGCATTTAATTTTTCTGGAGGGCCACCTACCCGGTCCTCTGTTTGAAACAATTTTTGTGAGTGCCACATACAGGCACTCAATCTATTCCATTTTTCTGGAGGGCCACCTACCCGGTCCTCTGTTTTAAAAAATTTTTGGGACTGCCACATACAGGCACTCAATCTATTCCATTTTACTGGAGGGCCACCTACCTGCTCCTCTGGTTTGAAACATTTTTGGGACTGCCACATACAGGCACTCAATCTATTCCATTTTACTGCAGGGCCACCTACCTGCTCCTCTGGTTTGAACAATTTTTGGGACTGCCACATACAGGCACTCAATCTATTCCATTTTACTGGAGGGCCACCTACCTGCTCCTCTGGTTTGAAACATTTTTGGGACTGCCACATACAGGCACTCAATCTATTCCATTTTACTGCAGGGCCACCTACCTGCTCCTCTGGTTTGAACAATTTTTGGGACTGCCACATACAGGCACTCAATCTATTCCATTTTACTGGAGGGCCACCTACCTGCTCCTCTGGTTTGAAACATTTTTGGGACTGCCACATACAGGCACTCAATCTATTCCATTTTACTGCAGGGCCACCTACCTGCTCCTCTGGTTTGAAGAATTTTTGGGACTGCCACATACAGGCACTCAATCTATTCCATTTTACTGGAGGGCCACCTACCTGCTCCTCTGGTTTGAAGAATTTTTGGGACTGCCACATACAGGCACTCAATCTATTCCATTTTACTGGAGGGCCACCTACCTGCTCCTCTGGTTTGAAACATTTTTGGGACTGCCACATACAGGCACTCAATCTATTCCATTTTACTGGAGGGCCACCTACCTGCTCCTCTGGTTTGAAAAATGTTTGGGACTGCCACATACAGGCACTATCCAAATTAAATTGTCTCCATAGCAGCCTCCACACGTTGTCTCCATTGCTACCTCCAAAAGTCGTCCATATAGCTGCCTCCATACATCGTCCCTTTATCAAACGAGGTGTGTCAGGCAGAAATTTGGGTTGTTTTCATGGATTCCACATCAAAGTTGTTAACTTTGTCGCCACCCTGCTGTGTTATCCACAAAATATACTGGCAAACTTTTACCATTTAGGGATATTATTTCAGCGCTTCTTGCGCATCTGTTTACATTCCCCTCACCCGGCATATCCTAAACTTATAAGAACGCTACTACACTTGATCTTATACAAAAGGTTCTTAGAAGTGCTGTTTGGGGAGTAGCCTATAGACAGGGGCTTGGATTGGCGAAAGCTCGCCTGGCTGCGGAGCGCCAGCTCCATGCGCATCAGCCGCTTCTTGCGCATCTGTTTACATTCCCCTCACCCGCCATATCCCAAACTTATAAGAACGCTACTACACTTAACTTGGTGCAGTCTGGGACCGAGTCTGACCCTGGGGCTGCTCATATACTGGCGACGCAGAGAATTGCGGGGCCTACCTCGGTCCAGGTCTCAAAGGCCTACTATACCTCCTCCCACCCCTCCTCCACCTCCTCCTCCTCCGAATTACCATCCGTGGGCATGGCGCCATCAGTCGGTAGCTCTAGGCACAGCAGCAGTGCCGTCGCTAAGCGACAGCAGGCGGTGCTGAAACTGCTGAGCCTAGGCGATAAAAGGCACACCGCCCAAGAGCTATTACAGGGCATTCCACATCAAAGTTGTTAACTTTGTCGCCACCCTGCTGTGTAATCCACAAAATATACTGGCAAACTTTTACCATTTAGGGATATTATTTCAGCGCTTCTTGCGCATCTGTTTACATTCCCCTCACCCGGCATATCCTAAACTTATAAGAACGCTACTACACTTGATCTTATACAAAAGGTTCTTAGAAGTGCTGTTTGGGGAGTAGCCTAGAAACAGGGGCTTGGATTGGCGAAAGCTCGTCTGGCTGCAGAGCGCCAGCTCCATCACAAGATCCAACTAACATAGTTGCAGCACCTTTAATCTACTACTAGTTCACTGCCTCCATAATAATAATAATAATAATCTTTATTTATATAGCGTCATCATATTCTGCAGCGCTTTACAAATCATAGGAAACAAATACAAATGTAATGTAACAGAGCACAACATTTGTATGGAACAACAGGAGTGAGGTCCCTGCTCGCCAGAGCTTACGGTTTATGAAGATGATGGGGTAACACGAGGTAAAAGAATATTTAATGGTCAAGCCATTCTTCTTAGGGAATAGAAAAAAATATAATAAATGGAATTGCTGTCGCTTGAACCACTCAGCCGTCATCTTATATACCAGGTCCAGGGTGAATGGGACTGCAGAGAAGTCTGGTGCCTGTTGGTTGCTGGATAACAGATGGGAGGACGACACAGGACGGGTTAGTAGAAGAGTTAAAACTTCATGCAGTTAATGAGTGTTATAGGCTTGCCTAAAGAAATGGGTTTTAAGAGCACGTTTGAAACTTTGGAGGTTAGGTATTAGTCTGATAGTCCGGGGCAGAGCATTCCATAGAATTGGTGCAGCTCTAGAGAAGTCTTGGAGACGCGAGTGGGAGGTCCGCACTAGGGTAGAGGTTAATCTAAGATCACTGGCGGATCTAAGAGCACGGGTTGGGCGATAGACTGAGATAAGAGAGGAGAGGTAGGGGGGTGCAGCATTATACAGAGCTTTATGGATGAGGGTTATTATTATTTTAAACTATTCGAAAGGAGACTGGCAGCAAGTGCAGCGACTGGCATGAACTGTAAGCATACATGGTCCCCTTATCAAACGAGCTGTGTCAGGCAGAATTTGGGGTTGTTTTCATGGCTTCCATGTTAACTTTGTCGCCACCCTGCTGTGTAATCCACAAAATATACTGGCAAACTTTTATCATGTAGCGATATTATTTGAGCGCTTCTTGCTCACCTCCTTTGGTTCCTCTCTGCCACCCATTGGTTTGAAGCCTGAGTCCATTTAGGGTATGTCGCCATGCCACTCTCTAGCCTGCCGCTGCTGCCGCTGCCTCTGCATGCCGTCCCCTATAGTGTCAGGGTCAATTATTGGATGTTTTAGATGCTATCTAGCTTCATTCTGTCACTCTGTCATGGCCATGCTGTTGCCCATAATTTTGGCATAATGGTGCGATTAGGCAGCCTCAGAGGCATCCATGCATGCTGCCCCTGCTGTTTCCTGTCCATTTCCGTGGTGTTTCCATCCTTTTCTGAGGTTCCCAGGTGTTTGGCCAAGCTTCCCTGTGCAGAGCCTTGGTCCCCTTGAAAAATGCTCGAGTCTCCCATTGACTTCAATGGGGTTCGTTATTCGAGACGAGCACTCGAGCATCGGGAAAAGTTCGTCTCGAATAACGAGTACCCGAGCATTTTAGTGTTCGCTCATCTCTAATTAGAACCCATGCGACATTGATCGGTTGTGACCTGGGAATATCAGTTCTACCTACCAAGCTTTGCTCCCATGTGGAGATCTACGACACTTAGATTAGTTTAATTGCAGATAACTTAAGCAGGCGCCCAGTGTGCAGCACCATAAGACTAGGTAGAGAAGCTGGTGTCAGGGCAGATGGGGCTCGTGTAGTATGGTCCGTGGACAAGCCAAGGTCAGGACAGGCAGAGTTTGTAGGATGGTCTGTGGACAAGCCGAGTTTGCGCAGTATGGTGTGTGGACAAGTCGAAGTCAGGACAAGCAGAGTTTGTGTGGGATAGGCTGTGGACAAGCGGAGTTTGTGCAGAATGGTATGTGGACAAGCCAAGGTCAGGACATGACAGGCAGAGTTTGTGTAGGATGGTCTGTGGACAAGCCGAGGTCTGGACAAGCAGACTTTGTGTAGGAGGGTCAAAGGTACAAGCTGATGCCAGGACAAATAGGGCTTGTGCAGTATGGTCTGTGGACAAGTCGAGGTCAGGACAAGCAGACTTTGTGTAGGATGATCAAAGGTACAAGCTGATGCCAGGACAGATAGGACTTCTTTAGGATGCTCTGTGGACAAGTGGAGTTTATGCAGAATGGTCTGAGGACAAGCCAAGGTCAGAGCATGTAGAGATTATGCAGGATGGTCTGTGGACAAGTCGAGGTCAGGACAGGCAGAGTTTGTGTAGGATGATCAAAGGTACAAGCTGATGCCAGGACAGATAGGACTTGTTTAGGATGTTCTGTGGACAAGTGGAGTTTGTGCAGAATGGTCTGTGGACAAGCCAAGGTCAGAGCACGCAGAGATTATGCAGGATGGTCTATGTACAAGTCGAGTTCAGGAAGGCAGAGTTTGTGTAGGATGATCACATGTACAAGCTGATGTCAGGACAGATAGGACTTGTTTAGGATGTTCTGTGGACAAGTGGAGTTTGTGCAGAATGGTCTGTGGACAAGCCAAGGTCAGAGCACGCAGAGATTATACAGGATGGTCTATGTACAAGTCGAGGTCAGGACAGGCAGAGTTTGTGTAGGATGATCACATGTACAAACTGATGCCAGGACAGATAGGACTTGTTTAGGATGTTCTGTGGACAAGTGGAGTTTGTGCAGAATGGTCTGTGGACAAGCCAAGGTCAGAGCACGCAGAGATTATGCAGGATGGTCTGTGGACAAGCCAAGGTCAGAGCACGCAGAGATTATGCAGGATGGTCTATGTACAAGTCGAGTTCAGGAAGGCAGAGTTTGTGTAGGATGATCACATGTACAAGCTGATGTCAGGACAGATAGGACTTGTTTAGGATGTTCTGTGGACAAGTGGAGTTTGTGCAGAATGGTCTGTGGACAAGCCAAGGTCAGAGCACGCAGAGATTATGCAGGATGGTCTATGTACAAGTCGAGGTCAGGACAGGCAGAGTTTGTGTAGGATGATCACATGTACAAACTGATGTCAGGACAGATAGGACTTGTTTAGGATGTTCTGTGGACAAGTGGAGTTTGTGCAGAATGGTCTGTGGACAGATCAAGGTCAGAGCATGTACAGTTGGTGTAGGACGGTCAATGTAAAAGCTGATGTCAGGGCAGACGGAGTTTGTTTAGGATGGTCAGTGGATATGCCAGGTCAGGCAGAGTTTCTGCAGGATGTCCTGTGTATACACCATAAGAGCAGCAGTGACATTAGGATGTGGAGGCCACAAGGAGAAAGAATAACTGCAGCTGCCCGGGAGTGGTGGACATGGTGCTGGCTCCAACCTGCTGCAGATGTAACACCCTTAAAATTAATTTGGTCCTTGACTGCACTTTGATTGGGCAACCTGTTTTAAGAATACCTAATATTTGGCTTAAATTTGTTTTGTTCTTGGACTGCTGACTGCAATGGCTTTTACCTACCTCTTGTGTAGGTAGTTAGATACATGTCAGTGCAGGTAACAGTCCTGGAACAATCTGGATGCAGTCCAAAAATTGCATCAAAGGTGAAAAGGGTTCAATGTACTTTTTTGCCTTTTCTGGCCATTATGACCTGTGTCCACCAATCCACCCAGTACCAGGCCCATATCTACCCAAGCACTGACTTCTAATCGTGCCTTGCTGCCATCAGACTACAACTTGGTGTCTTCTGTGTTGCAAACATAAACCCGCAGGGTTTAGCAGCGAATAATGTCCAGTCTGTTACACTCCAATCTTTGGTCTAGATCTAAAAGAAATCCAGTTGAAACCCAGCGGGTCCACATCTATGAGCATTGCTAAAATGGGCAACTCACAGAATTGCATAGATTGCTCTGGTAGAGGAACCCTCCAACTTTTACCACTAGGCCAATAAAATATCACTTGGGTAACATTGGAAAAATGTGTCTGATGTGTTAAGATCATAAATTAAATAACAGCATGCAATGTCAATCAGCTGTCTATAAAGCTGCAGGATCTTGTCATGTATCAGAGGTCTGGGCTCTAGGGATAAGGATGTAATATTACACTGTACAAGGCATTGGTTCGGCCTCACCGGGAATATGCTGTCCAGTTCTGGGCACCGGTCCATAAAAAGGAAGCCTTGGAGCTGGAGAGGGGACAACATAGAGCCACAAAAATGATAAGGGGTCTGGAGGGTCCCAGTGATGAGGAAAGATTAAAACAACTTGATTTATTTAGTCTGGAAAAGAGACGACTACGAGGGACATGATTAATTTATATAAATATATGACTGGTCCATACAAAAAATCTGGTGGTAAGTTGTTTCAGATTAAATTAAATCAAAAGACGAGAGGGCACTGTCTCCATCCGGAGGAAACAAGGTTTAATCACCAGAGGTGACAGGGCTTCTTTACTATGAGAACTGTCAATCTGTGGAATAGCGTGCCTCAGGCGCTGGTCACAGCAGGGACAGCAGAGAGCTCAGGAGCAGAGCACAGCAGGGACAGCAGAGCGCTCAGGAGCAGAGCACAGCAGGGACAGCAGAGAGCTCAGGAGCAGAGCACAGCAGGGACAGCAGAGAGCTCAGGGGCTGGTCACAGCAGAGACAGCAGAGAGCTCAGGCGCTGGTCACAGCAGGGACAGTAGAGAGCTCAGGCGCTGGTCACAGCAAGGACAGCAGAGAGCTCAGGCGCTGGTCACAGCAGGGACAGCAAAGAGTTCAGGCGCTGGTCACAGCAGAGACAGCAGAGAGCTCAGGCGCTGGTCACAGCAGAGACAGCAGAGAGCTCAGGCGCTGGTCACAGCAAGGACAGCAGAGAGCTCAGGCGCTGGTCACAGCAGGGACAGCAGAGAGCTCAGGCGCTGGTCACAGCAAGGACAGCAGAGAGCTCAGGCGCAGGTCACAGCAGGGACAGCAGAGAGCTCAGGCACTGGTCACAGCAGGGACAGCAGAGAGCTCAGGCGCTGGTCACAGCAGGGACAGCAGAGAGCTCAGGCGCTGGTCACAGCAAGGACAGCAGAGAGCTCAGGCGCAGGTCACAGCAGGGACAGCAGAGAGCTCAGGCACTGGTCACAGCAGGGACAGCGGAGAGCTCAGGCACTGGTCACAGCAGGGACAGCAAAGAGCTCAGGCGCTGTTCACAGCAGGGACAGCAGAGAGCTCAGGCGCTGGTCACAGCAGGGACAGCAGAGAGCTCAGGCGCTGTTCACAGCAGGGACAGCAGAGAGCTCAGGCGCTGGTCACAGCAGGGACAGCAGAGAGCTCAGGCGCTGGTCACAGCAGGGACAGCAGAGAGCTCAGGCGCTGGTCACAGCAGGGACAGCAGAGCGCTCAGGCGCTGGTCACAGCAGGGACAGCGGAGCGCTTCAACAAGGGTCTAGATGCCTTGTTATATCTAAATAACATTGATGGTTATGCTATATAGGATTGTTTCCCCTAAATCCCTTCCTCATCCAATCCCTTCCCTTCCTTGGTTGAACTTGATGGACAAATGTCTTTATTTAACTGTATAACCTATGAATATATATAATTATACTAAATAAAGGATGACTACAGTACATGGGACTCCTAGTCTCTGCCATATCGCAGACATAACTTTTTTGATGAATGGCCACTATACATCTGCTTCGCCCCCCGTTGGCTTCTCTCGTAGAACGCTATGTGCACAAATGTATAGAGTTACAGCCTTTGTTATAACAGCTTTAAGTCGAGTATTTGCAGATGAGACGTCTTTGGGACGATGTGTAATAGATTCCTCTTACGGCATTATGTTCTCCACCAGGAAATGAGGCTGGGGGTTTGGCAGCACTTTATATGTTCCAGACTCTCCAGAGCAGTCATCATATAATAAGTTGAGGTCATGTCATGGAATGAGAGATATCTCTTATCACATTTTTTAGGGGGTGGGAGAAGGAGATTTGTCTTTGAAGTGGAATCTCAAGGAGAAGTTGTTTGGAGGGGGATGCAGTGCAGTGTCTACTATGGGACTTATGAATGGAGATGGAACATCTGTAGGGGGTGCAGGATTGTATCCATATACCGGACACCATAATCCTCCATGAAAAAACTGCTTTCATCCATTGTCATCCAACATAAAGACTACAATATATCAGGAGGTCATGGCTGCAGCAAGGACCCAAAGTTCTTCATAATCACTAGTATCTGAGATGTCCTGCACAAGACCAGAACAATCTTTAGCTATTTAGGTATTTTTCATCGTTTTGCGTGCAGACACATCCCCTATGCACTGAATGTAATATATGGATCCTTAGACAGGGGCCCTTAGATGTTGGATCATAGCACTCTCCACTTTGGTCCATTCGCGATCCAGCAGCGCGTTCTCTGCGGAGGATTCGGGTCTGGCCGGGATTCACTAAGGTAGTTCCTCCGACGTCCACCAGGTGTCGCTGCTGCGCTAAAGTTCATCGGAATGCACTGAAGTTCACCGTCCTACCCTAGGTGCAGGTAAGCGCGTGTCAAGCGACACTTTTTTTTTTAAATGCGGCAGTTTTTCCGAATCCGTCGGGTTTTCATATGGCCACGCCAGCGATTTCCGTCGCGCGCATGCTGGCGCCGATGCGCCACAATCCGATCGCGTGTGCCAAAATCCCATTGGCAATTCAGGAACAATTGGCGCAAAACAGTAATTTTCGGGTCACCCGTCGGAAAAACGCGATTCGGGCCCTTAGTAAATGACATGATCGCTCATTTGCCATTTTTTGACCGAACATTTAGCCTCAGCCACTTGAATGTTGCAGGACCAGACATGGCCAATGCAACAGTTGTTCTCCTTCTGACTGGAATAGTAAAGGAGTCGTCCAAGCTAAAAGGAGACATGGGTGCATTCATCCAAAAACCGCTCCATGCCCATCCACAGCTTGTGTTTGGTCTTAGAGCCCTATTTACATCCATGAAACTCAGACATGACAAATGTATATACACAATGTACACAATGTAGAAAATGGCTCAAAACTATTTTTTATCAGCATTTGGTTTTAGCCTTTAAGTTGTAACTTCCTGTGAACAGTCGTAACATTTCTTTTGTTTTCCCTTTAAGGATCGCTGCTACTATCATGGAGAGGTAGAGGGGTATCCTGGTTCCTCTGTCACTTTAAGCACATGCTCTGGCCTCAGGTAAAGCGTTATGTGTTTTCTTATTGTCTTGTGTAGGTTTTCATTTGTTAAAATGTTTTGTGTTCCTTGTATGACAGTAGTAATAAGAGTATTGTGATTATTTCCCAGTGATTTGTTACGCTAGAATACTCAACGAACAGTGCAGCAATCAGTAGAATGTCCAGCATACAGTGCAGCAATCAGTAGAATGTCCAGCATACAGTGCAGCGATCAGTAGAATGTCCAGCATACAGTGCAGCGATCATTAGAATGTCCAGCATACAGTGCAGCGATCATTAGAATGTCCAGCATACAGTGCAGCGATCATTAGAATGTCCAGCATACAGTGCAGCGATCAGTAGAATGCCCAGCATACAGTGCAGCGATCATTAGAATGTCCAGCATACAGTGCAGCGATCAGTAGAATGTCCAGCATACAGTGCAGCGATCAGTAGAATGCCCAGCATACAGTGCAGCGATCATTAGACTGCCCAGCATACAGTGCAGCGATCATTAGAATGTCCAGCATACAGTGCAGCGATCAGTAGAATGCCCAGCATACAGTGCAGCGATCAGTAGAATGTCCAGCATACAGTGCAGCGATCATTAGACTGCCCAGCATACAGTGCAGCGATCATTAGAATGTCCAGCATACAGTGCAGCGATCATTAGAATGTCCAGCATACAGTGCAGCGATCAGTAGAATGTCCAGCATACAGTGCAGCGATCAGTAGAATGTCCAGCATACAGTGCAGCGATCATTAGACTGCCCAGCATACAGTGCAGCAATCATTAGAATGTCCAGCATACAGTGCAGCGATCAGTAGAATGTCCAGCATACAGTGCAGCGATCAGTAGACTGCCCAGCATACAGTGCAGCGATCATTAGAATGTCCAGCATACAGTGCAGCGATCAGTAGACTGCCCAGCATACAGTGCAGCGATCATTAGAATGTCCAGCATACAGTGCAGCGATCAGTAGAATGTCCAGCATACAGTGCAGCGATCATTAGACTGCCCAGCATACAGTGCAGCAATCATTAGAATGTCCAGCATACAGTGCAGCGATCAGTAGAATGTCCAGCATACAGTGCAGCGATCATTAGAATGTCCAGCATACAGTGCAGCAATCAGTAGAATGCCCAGCATACAGTGCAGCGATCATTAGAATGTCCAGCATACAGTGCAGCAATCATTAGAATGCCCAGCATACAGTGCAGCGATCATTAGAATGCCCAGCATACAGTGCAGCGATCATTAGAATGCCCAGCATACAGTGCAGCGATCATTAGAATGTCCAGCATACAGTGCAGCGATCAGTAGAATGTCCAGCATACAGTGCAGCGATCAGTAGAATGCCCAGCATACAGTGCAGCGATCATTAGAATGTCCAGCATACAGTGCAGCAATCATTAGAATGCCCAGCATACAGTGCAGCGATCATTAGAATGTCCAGCATACAGTGCAGCGATCATTAGACTGCCCAGCATACAGTGCAGCGATCATTAGACTGCCCAGCATACAGTGCAGCGATCATTAGAATGTCCAGCATACAGTGCAGCGATCAGTAGAATGCCCAGCATACAGTGCAGCGATCAGTAGAATGCCCAGCATACAGTGCAGCGATCATTAGAATGTCCAGCATACAGTGCAGCGATCAGTAGAATGCCCAGCATACAGTGCAGCGATCATTAGAATGTCCAGCATACAGTGCAGCAATCATTAGAATGCCCAGCATACAGTGCAGCGATCATTAGAATGCCCAGCATACAGTGCAGCGATCATTAGAATGTCCAGCATACAGTGCAGCGATCAGTAGAATGTCCAGCATACAGTGCAGCGATCAGTAGAATGCCCAGCATACAGTGCAGCGATCATTAGAATGTCCAGCATACAGTGCAGCAATCATTAGAATGCCCAGCATACAGTGCAGCGATCATTAGAATGTCCAGCATACAGTGCAGCGATCATTAGACTGCCCAGCATACAGTGCAGCGATCATTAGACTGCCCAGCATACAGTGCAGCGATCATTAGAATGTCCAGCATACAGTGCAGCGATCATTAGACTGCCCAGCATACAGTGCAGCGATCATTAGACTGCCCAGCATACAGTGCAGCGATCATTAGACTGCCCAGCATACAGTGCAGCGATCATTAGAATACCCAGCATACAGTGCAGCGATCAGTAGAATGCCCAGCATACAGTGCAGCGATCATTAGAATGTCCAGCATACAGTGCAGCGATCAGTAGAATGTCCAGCATACAGTGCAGCGATCAGTAGAATGTCCAGCATACAGTGCAGCGATCAGTAGAATGTCCAGCATACAGTGCAGCGATCAGTAGAATGCCCAGCATACAGTGCAGCGATCATTAGAATGCCCAGCATACAGTGCAGCGATCAGTAGAATGCCCAGCATACAGTGCAGCAATCAGTAGAATGCCCAGCATACAGTGCAGCGATCAGTAGAATGTCCAGCATACAGTGCAGCGATCAGTAGAATGCCCAGCATACAGTGCAGCGATCATTAGAATGCCCAGCATACAGTGCAGCGATCATTAGAATGCCCAGCATACAGTGCAGCGATCATTAGAATGTCCAGCATACAGTGCAGCGATCAGTAGAATGCCCAGCATACAGTGCAGCGATCAGTAGAATGCCCAGCATACAGTGCAGCGATCAGTAGAATGTCCAGCATACAGTGCAGCGATCAGTAGAATGCCCAGCATACAGTGCAGCGATCAGTAGAATGCCCAGCATACAGTGCAGCGATCAGTAGAATGTCCAGCATACAGTGCAGCGATCAGTAGAATGTCCAGCATACAGTGCAGCGATCATTAGAATGCCCAGCATACAGTGCAGCGATCATTAGAATGCCCAGCATACAGTGCAGCGATCAGTAGACTGCCCAGCATACAGTGCAGCGATCAGTAGAATGCCCAGCATACAGTGCAGCGATCAGTAGAATGTCCAGCATACAGTGCAGCGATCATTAGAATGCCCAGCATACAGTGCAGCGATCATTAGAATGCCCAGCATACAGTGCAGCGATCAGTAGACTGCCCAGCATACAGTGCAGCGATCAGTAGAATGCCCAGCATACAGTGCAGCGATCAGTAGAATGCCCAGCATACAGTGCAGCGATCAGTAGAATGCCCAGCATACAGTGCAGCGATCAGTAGAATGCCCAGCATACAGTGCAGCGATCAGTAGAATGCCCAGCATACAGTGCAGCGATCATTAGAATGTCCAGCATACAGTGCAGCGATCATTAGAATGTCCAGCATACAGTGCAGCGATCAGTAGAATCCTCAACATACAGTGCAGCGATCAGTAGAATCCTCAACATACAGTGCAGCGATCAGTAGAATGCCCAGCATACAGTGCAGCGATCAGTAGAATGCCCAGCATACAGTGCAGCGATCAGTAGAATGCCCAGCATACAGTGCAGCGATCAGTAGAATGCCCAGCATACAGTGCAGCGATCAGTAGAAAGTTAGGGCCGAAGTGGACAGGAGGCGGAGCCGGTAACGGAGGCCCGTCATGATGAGGGGGACCGGAGCGACAGAGTTAAAGGGGCGGGGCTTAGGCCCGCGCCGAAGATCTCGCGGGAGCCGCAGTCTCCCGGGCTTAAAAGGAGGCTGGGACGGCCCCTTCTTCCTCTTGCCACGACGCCAGGGATTTGAACGGATCAGCGCGTCGGCAGAGGAAGAAGGTAATGTCCCACATCCAGGACATCATGCGGGCGGCAGCAGCTGAGCACGGCCAGGATTGGCTGCGTGCGCAGCTGCAAGCCGCCTTAACCCCCTCTTCCCCGGCATCTTCTCTGCCTTCACGGCCGGCGCGACGGGCTCGCCCCCCGGAGCGCTTTAGGCCTGACTCCTCTCCCGCCAGCGTTCCCACCGCCAGCGGTACCGCAAGGCCCACCACCCGCCAGATCACCGGCGCGCGTGGGACACGTGCGCCCCCGACACCGGCGGCCAAGAGGGTTCGCCCTCCGTCTGCTGGGGCCAGGGGGACTTCCATGTCCCAGCGCAGATCCCCGTCCCGGGCCCAGCGGACCTCCCCACCACCGCAGAGATCCAGGAGATCCGCTGCCTCCAGGCAGAGCCCCCCGTCGCCCCGTGTGTCAGCTCCTGCAGAGCGGGGGAGGGATAGAGCATCCCGCACACCCTCCCTCTCACCGCCCGCCACGCCACAGGCCAGCGTGACCAGCAGACCCCAGAACCACGTGGTGGCAGCGGTGGTTCATACCCCGCTGCGCTCTTCTCCAGCACCCGTGATGTCACCAAGAAACCCCCCACCAGCACGGCAGGCCTCTCCGGCCTGTTCTATCGTCGCTCCACCGGACGAATTGGAAGAGTTCCTGGACGCCAGCGAGGCCCTTCCGCTGCCTCGGGGGCAGCCGACTCCCGCAGGACCAGGCCCAACGGCTGTTCTACCCCCGGCGGGGCAGCCTGGTGAGTACCACACAGCCCCTTCCTCCTATCCCCCCATCCCCCTTCCCCCACCCCCTCAAATGTATTCCTTTAATGCCAATGTTCCACAATCAGGGGCCCCGTGTTCTCTCCCCCCCTGGGTAGCACATTTATGGTCAGGCTTCCAGGAGTTAATGGGGAGGGCATTAAACGCGGGTAGCCCAACACCCGTTTGGTCACCTCAGATAGTACCTGCTCCAGCTCCGGTTGTGCAGACGGCAGAAACACCGCTGCACGCCGAGTGGCGCCCGGATGACGGCCCGCGGAGCGAAATATACGTTTGCTTTGAGGGCCCGCTAGGTTACCATTTACGCCAGGAAGTCAAAGAAAAAATTTGGAAGGATGAGTACGTGGAAATTTTTTCACTACTTCCTTTAGACAAATTTAATCTAGATAAACCACGTCCAGAAGAGTATAAAAAGGAAGATGAGATAAAACGTAGATACCAATTAATTCCCAGAACCTTTAATAACTGGTTCCAAGCATTTGCCATCCTAGCCAGTGTGATAGGTGAAAAAGCCCCTCAGCATTGCTCCGCTTTATTTTCTTACATGGATGCCATTGGGGAGGCGCATCGACTTTACGGAGGAATATCCTGGTTGCGCTATGACGAACAGTTCAGACAGAGAAAGGCGATGCGCCCCTCCATGCGCTGGGATCACAGGGACATTAGTCTATGGATGAGACTAATGGTAGCGGCTAGGATAGGTCCTCAGCCCTTTCGTGCCAGCTCCTCCTATTCACCGGTTACCCAGGCGACAGCTGTTGTCCCAGCGGGCGCTGGGAAATCAGGCACTTGCTGGCAGTTCAATGACGGCAGCTGTCGCTTCGGTAACACATGTAGGTTTAAGCACGAGTGCTCCCATTGCGGTGGAGCGCACTCGGCAGCAAGATGTTTCAGAAAGTCTCGAGGCCGTGCCTCCGATCCTTCTAGAAAAGGGGAGGACGCCGGTCCTAGCAAGCCAGATGCAGCCGTACCTAAGTAAGTATCCAGATCGGGAGGGAGCAAAATTTTTGTTAGAAGGCTTTAGTGTAGGTTTCAAAATTCCCTCAACTTCTAAACGAGTAACTTTGAGCACAAAAAATTTAAAGTCAGCTAGGGAACATCCACAAGTAGTTCACGAAAAATTGTTCAAAGAGGTAGCGTTGGGCCGCATGGCAGGTCCTTTCAAATCAATACCGTTAAGTAATCTTATAGTCTCACCGTTGGGGGTAGTCCCTAAAAAGGAACCCAATAAATTCCGCCTAATTCACCACCTATCTCAACCCCCGGGGCTGTCAGTGAATGACGGGATAACGGATGAACTATGTTCAGTATCTTACGTGTCATTCGATAAGGCGATTGACCTAGTAAGACTAATGGGCCCTGGAGCCCTGTTGGCTAAGACGGATATTGAAGCAGCCTTTCGTCTGCTCCCGGTTCATCCTGAGTCTTTTCATTTGCTAGGCTGTTACTGGGATGGGGCCTATTTTGTAGATCAATGTCTCCCCATGGGTTGCGCGCTGTCATGCTCCTACTTTGAACAATTCAGCACTTTCTTGGAATGGGTGGTGAAGATGGAATCGGGCATCGATTCCATTATTCACTACCTGGATGACTTCTTATGCATAGGCCCCCCAAATTCGCATGTGTGCTCAGTATTACTGAGCACTGTTCAGAGGGTAGCAAATCTTTTCGGGGTTCCGCTAGCACCCGATAAAACAGAAGGCCCGGCAACAACCATGCGCTTTCTGGGCATTGAGATCGACTCTGTCGCAATGGAATGTCGCTTGCCACAGGATAAGCTGCAGGACTTGCGCGAGTCGATTGAGACGGCCCGGGTAGCGCGTAAGCTGCGATTACGTCAACTGCAGTCGCTTCTGGGGAAGCTGGCCTTTGCCACCAGGATCATACCCATGGGTAGGATATTTAGTCGCAGGCTAGCATTAGCTACGGTGGGAGTTCGTGCTCCTCTTCACTTTATCAGACTATCAGCGGCGCATAGAGCAGATTTGGCCGTATGGTCATCATTTCTGGCTAAGTTTAATGGCAAGTCGGTTTGGCTTCAGGAATGGACATCCAACGAAGAGGTGGAATTTTACACCGATGCGTCTGGTGGTCTTGGTTTTGGGGCTTATCTGAGGGGCGCTTGGGTGGCAGAGGCTTGGCCTACGGAGTGGAGAGATGCAGGTGTCATCAGGAACGCTACATTAACGGGATTATTCACATTAGTGGTCGCCCTGACGGTTTGGGGTTCCAGATTGGCTAACAGGCGTTTAAAAGTATACACACCCAACGAGACAATGGCTCAGGCCTTAACATCATTAACAGCTTCATCCCCGCAGGTTGTCAATATTCTTAGACATCTGGTACTGCTATGTCTGTCAAACAATATATGGTTGAGTGCTAGACATGTCCCGAGCGAGCCTAATGCTACAGCATTTGCTTTATCTCATTTACAGTGGGAGTTGTTCCGGTCCCTGGCCCCGCATGCGGATCCTGTCCCGACCTACGTTCCACTTCATGTTTGGGATATCCCGTTCAGGTGGCATTGTCCTTTATAAAACAGTCCCTAGCTCCCTGTACATGGAGGTCTTACAATGTGACAAGGCTAGCTTGGGAACAGTGGTGCGAGGGGTTAGGTGTTAGCCCCTATCAAAACAATCTGGTAGTAGTTTTAGTGGGTTTCCTAGGTCACCGCCTTGAGATGTCGGTGTCCCCGTCAATCTTGCGGAGAGAAATAGCAGCTCTTGCATTTTATTTTAAACTGTTTTCAGGCCAAGATTTTACAAAACATTTCTTGATCAAACAGGCAATAAAAGGTTACACCCGCAGTTTCCAACAGACCCCCCGTATCCGTCGTCCAGTCTCCTTTGCATTGCTGCTGAAATTAACGGCATCTCTTCCTATGGCTTGCAGAGATGCCTATGAAGTAGCTCTATTTAAAGCAGCATTCGCCCTAGCCTTTTTCGGGGCGTTTAGGATTGGCGAATTGCTGAATTCCAGCAAAACCAAACCCGATGGTCTTCCGTACAGTGCCGTATGCCTGACGGATAGTAAGATAGAATGTTTCTTGGCCAGATCAAAAACGGATCAATCGGGAAAGGGATCCACAATAGTGTTAAATAGTTTGCCGGATTCGCCGGTCTGCCCGGTAGCAATGGTGTCTCAGTTTTTGAAATCACGGCCCAAGGGGTTTATTCCTTTATTAATCCACAAAGATGGGTTACCTTTAACTAAATACCAGTTTGTAGTCATGTTTAGGAAGCTACTGGCAAATCTGCATTTAGACCCGCGGGAATTTGCTTCGCACTCTTTTCGTATTGGAGCCGCCACAGAGGCAGCTCGTTGGGGTCTTCCGGATGAGGTGATTAAGCAAATCGGTCGGTGGGAGTCAAAGCGCTTTAAGATCTATGTGCGCCCCAATTTAGTAGTGTAAGTTACTACCGGACCGATATCCCCCTCCCCCCCCCTCCCCCCCCCTCCCCTCCCCCTCCCAACCTTCTCACCACCCCTACCTCCCCCCCCCCCACCCCTTCCGGCTCTTTCGGGGATAGAAATGCAACAACGTTCCTGTTTTGTTTTTTAGCTCCGTCCAAGTGCCTGGTATGGATTGTAGGCCACTCTTTTGTTGTCTGGGGCGCACGCAGAGCGGATGTCCGTCCACAGGGTCGCAGGTTGGGCTTACCCAGAAGTGAAGCGGAGGTCCACTGGTTAGGAACTCGGGGAATATTGTGGAGTGCTCTCCTCCCTCAGCTACATTACTATGCTCGGCTGGATAGGGAACCTAATGTCCTTTGTTTACATTTGGGAGGTAATGATTTAGGTTCGCGTACTTCTCAGTCGCTGATTAGAGATATTAAATATGACACCATGCGCCTGCTGTCTCTGTTCCCAGGAATCATACTCATTTGGTCTGATATCCTTCCCCGACTCAAATGGCGCAACGCCAGGTCGGTGTATAGGCTGAACCGCGCCCGGGCAAAAGTTAACAAAGCGGTGTCTAAGTTCATTACCCGACAAGGGGGGATCGTAGTACGTCACGACGACTTAGAGAATACCGATCCACAATTTCGTCGTGCCGACGGGGTTCATCTGAATGATATGGGCATTGATTTGTGGGCTTTGGGGATCCGGGAAGGTATAGAGAGAGGTTTTCAGGTATGGCGGAGCGCACAGCAGTAAAGGGGTTTACTACTGCTCGCGTATGGCGGGGTCTATGAGGGCCAGTGGGGTGAAGCACTATACAGGTGGAAGTGGTTTGGTAACAACGAGCGTTTGGTCACACCAGGTGGGTGGACCTGGGAGGAGGAAATTGAGTGTCCGCGACACTTTTGTCACCCCACAAGCCGGAGCGGTGCGGCGTGGGGAATATTGCGCACACTCTCTTCTCTCTGGCCCTCATAGACCTTCTTTCTGCAGGTTCTTTCATGTATAGTTTATAAATGTTATTTTGTAACATGTTATTTATGTTAATATATTTAATTCCCTTTTTTGTATGTTGTTAATAAAGAGGCTGCTGTGGCCGCCATATTCCAACTTTTAAAGGTGTTTTTCCGGATATTTCTTGATAAGATAAAGGTACACAGGGTTGTAAGGGGTGTGTGTCATAGGTACGGAGCACATCGGGAGTCCCTACATCATGCCCAGCATACAGTGCAGCGATCAGTAGAATCCTCAACATACAGTGTATAGAACATCAGAATGCTCTGTCTGGTATACTGATGAGCAATGGGATCTATAGTCCGAGGCCCCTCTCCTAAATGAGAGAACTCCCATTTTATAAATGTTGTGTGGTGCCCTGTTACCATGATATGTGCTGTATAATAACTACAATACACTTTCTTATGTAATGGGTTTACATTAGGACGCTCTGTAGTTTAGAGTGATCACTAGAATGCTCCGGTATAGTGTATTTAGTATAGTGTTATGATAATAACTTGTGTATGGTGGACAGATGACTAGAACGGGGTCTTTAAGGGCCAGTGATTACTAGAATGATGTCCTTCAGGCCCAGTGATGACTGGAAGTCACTTAGTGATGTAGATATAATAGAGTGCTCTCAGTAGAGTGCTCTCCGCATGACATGCAGTCACCTGTGGGCTTTCTTTGGGATGTCTGTCATTACACACATCAGTGCCAATTCCCTTTGGTTGTCTAAACATTTTTTTTTCCTCGACAGCCTTTTTATCTTAAGTCTTGGCATTCGTTACAATCTTGGCCCCGTTTTCCTTAATAGAATATGACAGTACAATTTCCCGCATAATCCACTTTTCTAAAGCAAAAGTGTAAACTAAACAGACCTTAAAATTGTCTCTCCAACAGGCCGGCTCCATTAAGGTGAGGACTGGAGCTGAGCAATGCAATTAACCAATTTCTGCTCCGAGCTCGCTAAATGTGTTGATTTTTCCCTCTAAACTTCATTATACAATTATTTAACAAACAGTGACCTCAATATGCAATAAATAACACAGCGTTTGCCCACGGTGACGGTTTAATCACTGTAATTATCCAAAATTGGCATTAAAGCGCTACCTTAGAAAATGGCTCCAAGTAGAATGTTTTTTTGTAACCTTTTTTAATCCCTTCTTTACATTTTATAAAAACATTCTCCGTTTTCAAATGTTCAGTAGCGCTGCTATCCACACTCCGTAATATATAAGGAATATCACCCACCTGCAGAGTAGATTACGACCTTATTCTTGTACAGTCAGTGGACAGGTCCCTACGGCTCCTCCATGGAGTTTAGGAATGAGCCATTGGCTTGGAATTTGCAGAATTGGAGACACATGGAGGCAAAAAACAAGGAACAAATTAAGTAAATAAAAAAAAATTCCCCATTGGCTATGAACCACCTAAACAGTGCTTAAAGAGGATCTTTTACCTCCTTCATGGACCTCAACTCTTTTGGGCAGATTTACTTACGCGGTCCTGTCGCGATCCAGCGGCGCGTTCTGGGCGGAGGATTCGGGTCTTCCGGCGATTCACTAAGGTTGCGCGCCTGATGTCCACTAGGTGTCGCTGCTGCGCTGAAGTCCGTTGGAGTTCACTGAAGTTCACTGTCCATTGCTGGGTGCAGGTAAGCACTTTTAAAAAAAATATGACGGTTTTTCCGAATCCGTTGGATTTTCTTGCGGACACCCCCTCCACCCATTTCCGCTGCGTGCATGCCGGCGCCGATGCGCCACAATCCGATCGCTTGCGCAAAAATCCCAGGACAATTCAGGGAAAATCGGTACAAATTGGAAATATTCGGGTAGCACGACGGAAAAATGTGATTCGGGGCCCTTAGTAAATGACCCCCTTTGTGTACTTTAATGGCCATTGTTTCACCAATTCTGGTGTAGGTGGACTTTTCCTTCCCGAGTTCAGTATTTACAGCTCTGTCACATCAGACGGGTAGAGTCACGAACCAAGAGCACACATATGAGGAAAGTATAACTTCCATACTTACAGGGGACCTTTATTATCCAGTATGCTAATCTCTGCTGTCAGCTGGGTGCTCTGAGACTGTAGAAGACAAGACAGCCGGGCACCAATCGGGAGCTGGGGAATCTGACAACGGCTGCTCGTGATTGGTGGGCACTAGATGGAAATGTCGACTTCGACTAGAAAGACCTTTTAATGAATTGAAAGACTTGGGGTTGATGGAGGGGGCACATTTTGATGAACTGAAGAATGTATATATAATAAAGCATCAAGGAGATGACCCCCAAATTATGTCAAAATAGGACACTTTCCAACCCCATAAACCCCATGATATAAAAGAAGCAATTCTCATCTAACCACCATTTACAATATAAATTATAGAGATTATTTATAGTTCGAGTAGTAAAACTAAGGAAAACCCGACCTAAGAAGGTGGTAATAACAGAAACTATGGTAGAATTTCAAAAAACGGCAAGAGGGCCTTGTTATGGCGACGAGAACAATCCATAATCGGATCATTGGCAAAATATCCTTCTCCACAATATAACAAAAAAGTGATTTTTTCAGATTTTGGCAGGCAGTCCCCGGGTAGGGTCCATAGGTTTTTTCTTAAGTTGAATTTGTATGTAAGTTGAAACTGTATATGTTATAATTGTAAATCCAGACTAAAAGAAATTTTTTCCCCGGTGACAATTGGAGTTTCAAAATTTTTTGCTGTAATGGGACCAAGAATTATCAATAAATCTTCATTACAGACACCTTACAGCTGATCATTATAGTCTGGGGACTATAGTAACATCCAGAGAGGTCACAAGGGGCAGAGGGGGCCGTCTGTAACTAGGGGTCATCTGTAAGTCGGGAGTCCTTAAGTAGGGGACCGCCTGTACCATATTTACAGCCCAGAAGGATTTGGGTTCTTCTTGTAGTTTCAGACAAAAATATACATAGAGCAGTTAGAAGAACTTCTAATATTTTTAACTTTACTCTTTTTGGTTGTTCCCGTTTTGCAGTTCAGTTGACAGTCAGCTTATTTTTTTTGGGGGGGGCTGCATATTAAAAGTATAAATAAAGTAGTATGTAAATTAGTTGCGTTCCTGACATAAACAAAGAAGTAAATCCAACTCGGGTAAAATATCCTTCTAGGCCTGTAAACTGTTGAATTGTAGCTCCTTGTGACATTATCCGGGCTTGTATCCATGCAGATCCTGAACTCCTCCTCATATATGAATATTCCCTCCATTCTGCGGTAACCACATTGTTTGTGTATTTCCAGGGGATTAATTACACTTGAAAAGCAAGCATATGTCCTGGAGCCACAGGCTAATTCTACAAGCAACCACCTCTTCTACAAAGCCGAACATCTCAAGCTGGCTCCTGGATCCTGCAGCCAACATTTCAACCTCTCAGGCGTTTCTCTAAATGACACTTTGCGATACTCTGAAGATTATTTACAACGGGTAAGCATTGCTCAGTGGGTATGTCACATATAAATGTCTTATGGTGGATACAATTATTAAGTGTGCACACGGCTGGAGAACAGTCCTGTCCTCCTGGGTCAGTGAAGGATGGGAAGTAAAGAGCATTTAGGAAGGAGGAGGCAACGGGGCACATTAACTGACCCGTCCAAGTCGCGATCTCCGATCCAAGTAGATCGCGTGCCCGATATCCTGCATGTGCTTCTTCCCCGCTCAGGTCCCCGGAGTTCACCTTCTTCTTCCTGGTGCATGTAAGTGCATTGTCCGTGTATAATGCGCTGTGCAGGGAGTGACTAAGATCCTGCACCCGATATCCTGCATGTGTCGCTTCCCCGCTCAGGTCCCTGGAGTTCACCTTCTTTTTCCTGGTGCATGTAAGTGCATTGTCCGTGTATAGTGCGCTGTGCGGGGAGTCGCTAAGATCCTGCGCCCGATATCCTGCATGTGTCACTTCCCCGCTCAGGTCCCTAGAGTTCACCTTCTTCTTCCTGGTGCATGTAAGTGCATTGTCCGTGTATAATGCGCTGTGCGGGGAGTCACTAAGATCCTGCACCCGATATCCTGCATGTGTCACTTCCCCGCTCAGGTCCCCGGAGTTCACCTTCTTCTTCCTGGTGCATGTAAGTGCATTGTCCGTGTATAATGTGCTGTGCGGGGAGTCACTAAGATCGCGCGCCCGATATCCTGCATGTGTCACTTCCCCGCTCAGGTCCCCGGAGTTCACCTTCTTCTTCCTGGTGCATGTAAGTGCATTGTCCGTGTATAATGTGCTGTGCGGGGAGTCACTAAGATCCTGCCCCTGATATCCTGCATGTGTCACTTCCCCGCTCAGGTCCCTGGAGTTCACCTTCTTTTTCCTGGTGCATGTAAGTGCATTGTCCGTGTATAGTGCGCTGTGCGGGGAGTCGCTAAGATCCTGCGCCCGATATCCTGCATGTGTCACTTCCCCGCTCAGGTCCCTAGAGTTCACCTTCTTCTTCCTGGTGCATGTAAGTGCATTGTCCGTGTATAATGCGCTGTGCAGGGAGTCACTAAGATCGTGCGCCTGATATCCTGCATGTGTCACTTCCCCGCTCAGGTCCCTGGAGTTCACCTTCTTCTTCCTGGTGCATGTAAGTGCATTGTCCGTGTATAATGCGCTGTGCGGGGAGTCACTAAGATCGTGCATCCAATATCCTGCATGTGCTTCTTCCCCGCTCAGGTCCCCGGAGTTCACCTTCTTCTTCCTGGTGCATGTAAGTGCATTGTCCGTGTATAATGCGCTGTGCGGGTAGTCACTAAGATCGTGCGCCCGATATCCTGCATGTGTCACTTCCCCGCTCAGGTCCCCGGAGTTCACCTTCTTCTTCCTGGTGCATGTAAGTGCATTGTCCGTGTATAATGCGCTGTGCGGGGAGTCACTAAGATTGTGCGCCCAATATCCTGCATGTGTCACTTCCCCGCTCAGGTCCCCGGAGTTCACCTTCCTCTTCCTGGTGCATGTAAGTGCATTGTCCGTGTATAATGCGCTGTGCGGGGAGTCACTAAGATCCTGCACCCGATATCCTGCATGTGTCGCTTCCCCGCTCAGGTCCCCGGAGTTCACCTTCTTCTTCCTGGTGCATGTAAGTGCATTGTCCGTGTATAATGCGCTGTGCGGGGAGTCACTAAGATCCTGCACCCGATATCCTGCATGTGTCGCTTCCCCGCTCAGGTCCCCGGAGTTCACCTTCTTCTTCCTGGTGCATGTAAGTGCATTGTCCGTGTATAATGCGCTGTGCGGGGAGTCACTAAGATCCTGCACCCGATATCCTGCATGTGTCACTTCCCCGCTCAGGTCCCCGGAGTTCACCTTCTTCTTCCTGGTGCATGTAAGTGCATTGTCCGTGTATAATGCGCTGTGTGGGGAGTCACTAAGATCGTGCGTCTGATATCCTGCATGTGTCGCTTCCCCGCTCAGGTCCCCGGAGTTCACCTTCTTCTTCCTGGTGCATGTAAGTGCATTGTCCGTGTATAAGGCGCTGTGCGGGGAGTCACTAAGATCCTGCTTCCGATATCCTGCATGTGTCGCTTCCCCGCTCAGGTCCCCGGAGTTCACCTTCTTCTTCCTGGTGCATGTAAGTGCATTGTCTGTGTATAATGCGCTGTGCAGCGAGTCACTAAGATCCTGCCCCCGATATCCTGCATGTGTCGCTTCCCCGCTCAGGTCCCTGGAGTTCACCTTCTTCTTCCCGGTACATGTAAGTGCATTGTCCGTGTATAATGCGCTGTGTGGGGAGTCACTAAGATCGTGCGACCGATATCCTGCATGTGTCGCTTCCCCGCTCAGGTCCCCGGAGTTCACCTTCTTCTTCCTGGTGCATGTAAGTGTATTGTCCGTGTATAATGCGCTGTGTGGGGAGTCACTAAGATCGTGCGACCGATATCCTGCATGTGTCGCTTCCCCGCTCAGGTCCCCGGAGTTCACCTTCTTCTTCCTGGTGCATGTAAGTGCATTGTCCATGTATAATGCACTGTGCGGGGAGTCACTAAGATCGTGCGCCCGATATCCTGCATGTGTCGCTTCCCCGCTCAGGTCTGATGGCATGTCCCCCCGATTTGTGTCGCAGGAAAGCCGATCGCGTGCGACACAAACCCTTTTTAAATGCACCGCAATTCGGAAATCGTCGGAGTACCCTACGAAAGTGCGGTCCGTGGACCCTTAGTAAATGAGCCCCAATATATGATATTTTTGGTGCAGAAAATCCTGATGAAGAGCATAACAATGTGTTGGACACGTGGCTAATTGCCGGACAAAATCTGGGCCTTGGAGTTCATAGCGAGTGTCAGGCTGACATGAATATGCTGAATAATTTGCTGATCTATTATTGTAGCACTTGGAGATCTGTTGTATTGTATATCTTCTGGAAAATAAATGAGATGGCAAGAGTTTCCACATATGATGACCTCTCATGGTCCTCAGATTAAGATGCCTCTTGGTACCAGCGCCATTATTTTGTGTTCAATATGTTCAAGAACTCTGCTTGCTGTTCCAAGCTGAGCTAGTGCCTGTGGAGCTCATGCAGCTGTGCACCGGTTATCATCCTCTGTGTATAAGATCCTTCCCATTCAATGACTGTGAGACAACATCTTACAGAGTTTCTCTCTTTATATCTTGGCTTCATACAGCAGATGGGCAGAGGGGGTCTGTCACTGCCCCCCACTAGTGATGTTAGATCCATAGCCCATCAGGCCCAGTCCTGTTCAAGTGAATGGAGCTGAGCTGCAATACCGAGATGAGCCACAATTAAATGTATGGCACTGTGCTAGGTGTAAAGCGAGGTGGTCCCAACACTCCTGGACGACCCCTTTAAGTACCAAAGGAAATTAAAAAAAGAAATAATCCTTCTTATACTGGAATAATCGGTGTCATTGTTTCCTTTCAAGTCTCTTCAATAAACAAGTCCCCTGGTTTACAGATGTAAAGGAACTACAACTCCCAGCGCGCTCAGCCTGCCCCTGCACCAGTCCCACAACATCTGGCTCCTTGCATCCCTGCGGTGCCGGAGCCTTTCATGGATCCTTTAAGCAGTTTGTTTTGCTGATCGGCCGGACGCTGAGAGCGGGTTTGATCCTGGCAGTTTTACTGATCGGATGTGACATTTTATTGTGCGGGAGAACAATACTTAATGCATCTAACAAATAAAATGAGCGGCGTCATAAATCCTCTATTGTCTGCCGCAGCGCGGTACGGGAAAGTGTGCGCTCACAGCCCAGGCGTCTCGCTCCTAATGATCCCTTATTGCAGCTTTATTCTGGCTGGAGGAGAGCTGCACTCAAGTCCTATAACTTTTATTATATCTCCCGCTGATAAGGAGAAGTCGTCTTCCCACATTACGGACGTGTATTCTGTATACAGTCAGGGCCAGAAATATTTGGACACTGACACAAATCTCGATTTTTTTTACCTCTTTATTGAAACATATTCAAGTTACTGTTACATAACGTCCTGAGTCTCAGGATTCTCAGGATTCATTTGAGGGGATCCATATTAAAGCTGGATGAAGGTTTTGGGATTTTCAGCTCCTTAAAGGGACGTGTCATGGTGATGCCAGGAGCCCCGGCTCTGACCATACAGACTATGTATTTAATATAAGCAAAGGGACATGCTGCGTTTACCAAGGGGCACAATTGAAGGCTACATAGAAAAACATGTGTATACATCCATATTTACTCCTATTCCCATGTGCTAAAACACATCTAGTGAAAGACTAGAAAAGACAAAAGAAGATAGATGGATTGAGATGGATAGAAGATAGATAGACAGAGACAAAGATAGATAGGGCAGATAAGTGGGAAAAAAGCCGGGCAGATGGGTGGGCAGACAGAAAGCCGGGCAGATGGGTCGGCATATAGAAAGGCGGACAGATGGGTGGGCATATAGAAAGGCGGACAGATGGGTGGGCATATAGAAAGGTGGACAGATTGGTGGGCATATAGAAAGGTGGACAGATGGGTGGGCATATAGAAAGGTGGACAGATGGGTGGGCATATAGAAAGGTGGACAGATAGGTGGGCATATAGAAAGGCGGACAGATGGGAGGGCATATAGAAAGGCGGACAGATGGGTGGGCATATAGAAAGGTGGACAGATGGGTGGGCATATAGAAAGGTGGACAGATGGGTGGGCATATAGAAAGGCGGACAGATGGGTGGGCATGTAGAAAGGCGGACAGATGGGTGGGCATGTAGAAAGGCGTACAGATGGGTGGGCATATAGAAAGGCGGACAGATGGGTGGGCATATAGAAAGGCGGACAGATGGGTGGGCATATAGAAAGGCGGACAGATGGGTGGGCATATAGAAAGGTGGACAGATGGGTGGGCATATAGAAAGGTGGACAGATGGGTGGGCATATAGAAAGGTGGACAGATGGGTGGGCATGTAGAAAGGCGGACAGATGGGTGGGCATGTAGAAAGGCGTACAGATGGGTGGGCATATAGAAAGGCGGACAGATGGGTGGGCATATAGAAAGGCGGACAGATGGGTGGGCATATAGAAAGGCGGACAGATGGGTGGGCATATAGAAAGGTGGACAGATGGGTGGGCATATAGAAAGGTGGACAGATGGGTGGGCATATAGAAAGGCGGACAGATGGGTGGGCATATAGAAAGGCGGACAGATGGGTGGGCATATAGAAAGGCGGATAGATGGGTGGGCATATGGAAAGGCGGACAGATGGGTGGGCATATAGAAAGGCGGACAGATGGGTGGGCATATAGAAAGGCGGACAGATGGGTGGGCAGACAGAAAGGCGGACAGATGGGTGGGCATATAGAAAGGCGGACAGATGGGTGGGCATATAGAAAGGCGGACAGATGGGTGGGCATATAGAAAGGCGGACAGATGGGTGGGCATATAGAAAGCCGGGCAGATGGGTGGGCATATAGAAAGGCGGACAGATGGGAGGGCATATAGAAAGGCGGACAGATGGGCGGGCATATAGAAAGTCGGACAGATGGGCGGGCAGACGGAAAGCCGGGCAGATGGGTGGGCATACGGAAAGGTGGACAGATGGGTGGGCATATAGAAAGGCGGACAGATGGGTGGGCAGACAGAAAGGCGGACAGATGGGTGGGCATATAGAAAGGCGGACAGATGGGTGGGCATATAGAAAGGCGGACAGATGGGTGGGCATATAGAAAGGCGGACAGATGGGTGGGCATATAGAAAGCCGGGCAGATGGGCGGGCATATAGAAAGGCGGACAGATGGGTGGGCATATAGAAAGGCGGACAGATGGGTGGGCATATAGAAAGGCGGACAGATGGGTGGGCATATAGAAAGGCGGACAGATGGGTGGGCAGACAGAAAGGCGGACAGATGGGAGGGCATATAGAAAGGCGGACAGATGGGAGGGAATATAGAAAGGCGGACAGATGGGAGGGAATATAGAAAGGCGGACAGATGGGCGGGCATATAGAAAGGCGGACAGATGGGCGGGCATATAGAAAGTCGGACAGATGGGCGGGCAGACAGAAAGCCGGGCAGATGGGTGGGCATACGGAAAGGTGGACAGATGGGTGGGCATATAGAAAGGCGGACAGATGGGTGGGCAGACAGAAAGGCGGACAGATGGGTGGGCATATAGAAAGGCGGACAGATGGGTGGGCATATAGAAAGGCGGACAGATGGGTGGGCATATAGAAAGGCGGACAGATGGGTGGGCATATAGAAAGCCGGGCAGATGGGTGGGCATATAGAAAGGCGGACAGATGGGTGGGCATATAGAAAGGCGGACAGATGGGTGGGCATATAGAAAGGCGGACAGATGGGTGGGCATATAGAAAGGCGGACAGATGGGTGGGCAGACAGAAAGGCGGACAGATGGGAGGGCATATAGAAAGGCGGACAGATGGGAGGGAATATAGAAAGGCGGACAGATGGGAGGGAATATAGAAAGGCAGGCAGATGGGCAGGAAGATGGTATCGCAGGCCGATAGACACAAAGGAAAACACTATAGATGTGTCCGCTGAGGGTTTTAAGTAAAATAAAAGCTTTAGAATCTTCCGCACTGAGTGCACGTAGAGAGCGGTATTTATGTCCTGGGAAGGGGTTACTGGTGGATGCTGGGTAAGTAAGATTTCATTTCTGCTGATGACACTAAGATATGTAATAAGGATCTTATATACATACAAAGTCAAACCTTCCTCATTTTAACCATTATCCCTACACACAGACCATGAGTTTGTTGCAGGGGGATCAGCAACTCTTGAAGTGGTCCCAGGGGGACAGCAGCCCAGGGCTGAGAGGCATCACATACGTACAAGGTCTTTGGCAGATTCAGCCCTTGCAATGTTAAAACTCCTGCCATAGATTAGGGAGACTTGTAAATATCTTATCTTGGCAAGACGGGATCAAGGACAAGAGAACATTGGGTTCTGGACAAGAAACTGGTTTGTTCCCTGCCCTCGTGAACTTTTGTTGGGAAACAGAAGGCAGAACCTCTGCAGGAACCAGCATGGGGGAAACCATTGCTCAAGCACCTTCCACTTGGAGGAAAGGTTCCTTGTAAGGAATCCTAAAGAATGGCCTGGGACATGAAGTATATTATCACAGATAATATAAGATAATGGAAGCCAAGAAGATGAACAACCTTCCAATTAGTAAAATGCTGATACATGTGGGAATACGCCTGTTCAACCCCCACCTGTAAACTAGAAAGGACCTCTCTCTCTTTTTGGGGTGGGGATTATTATGGACAACTCTTTTCAGACTGCGACATGTTTTATACTTTCCAGGATTGTCCCTGAATAATGAGGAACTGTCCTAGAAATTTAGGACAGTTGGCTAGAATCCATAAAGTAGAAGTTATTTTGTATATCATGTCTACATAATGGGAACTGAAGGCTTTACTGTCACAATGTAGCACATTACAATAAATAATGTAACATAATGGGGCAGATTTACTTACCCGGTCCTGTCGCGATCCGCGGTGCGTTGTCCGACGAGGTTTTGGGTCCGGCACAATTTATGAAGATTATGCGCTCGAGTTTCGATTTTACCCGTTTCTTCCTGGTGCATGTGAGTGCAACACAATCGCGTTTTTAAATGCTGTGGTTTGTCCGAATCCGGCGGGTTGTCCGGCGGCACACCCCCCGATTTCTGTCACGTGCAAACGGGAGCCGCTGCGCCAAAATCCGATCGCGTGTGCCAAAATCCCGGGGCTATTCGGTGCAAAGCAGAAATCGTAGGGAAAACCAACAAAAGTGCGTCCGACGGACCCTTAGTAAATGAGCCCCAATACGAATTCTTAGTATTCAATTTCATATTTCCCATAATCTATAATAAATTGGACGTGGTCTCAAATGCATAAATTAACTTTTTTGCTCACATTCAATACCACATTATTCAGGACACATTTACCCCTTTGTGCACCATGAAATGTTTTTCAGAGTCCGGGTGGGCCGGGCGGATCCGTAAAAATATTGATTCCAGTCTAGAACAATAAAGCGAGTCATTTTTAGAAGGAGACACTGAAAATAAATAGCAGAGCAGTTATCGTATCAATCACGTAGATGGCTGCAAATTCTGAAAACCTTTTAAAAAAAAACAAAAAAACAAGAAGATCATCGACCATGGATATTTGCAGAAGGCAAAAAATAACATTGGGAAGATTTATTATCATCTGTTCCAGCTTTTGAAGATGGTAAAGGCAGAATTTCATTATCCGTCCTCCCATGTTTCATTACACAAACCTCTTCGGCTTCATCTTAATTGAAGGCACATTTATAGTTGAAGGAAAAACTGCGGTTCTGTGCGTTTCCTGGAGCTGCACTCCCCTTATACTAGAACTAACAGTTGTATGAAAAACTACGTGTGCGGAAAGTTCCCAAACTGGAAACATAAAAAATCATTAAACCAATTGGGAATCACCACTAGGTGTTTTTTTTTGTCATCATTGCTTTTCTAAAAAGAGGTCTGTGCGAGGGCTGTCCCTTCCCCTGGAGACAGACCTAAAACATTTTTTCATCTAGAATAGAGGGGACATCCAGTAGAGTAACTCCCTCTAAATGTAGGGACTTGACAAAAGCTATTGGACCTAGAGACATGTCACTGGTGCGCCCGCGATCCCTATCTCGGATCGCGGGCGCACCCATGTCCCTCCCTGCTCTGGCTCCGGACTCACCTGTCCCCGTTCCGGATCCCCGTCTGCGGTCCGTGTGCGGCCCTTTAAATTTTCTGAAGCCGGCGCATGCGCTCCCTAGGAGTTGGGGACGTGCGTGCGCCAGCTTCAGAAAATTTAAAGGGCCAGCGCACCATTAATTGGCGCTGGCCATTTCCCAGGATTTTATTTAAATCTGCCCCTCTCTGCACACCCTGCCGGATCTTTGTGCCTACGCCTTAGAGAAAGCTTCCCAGCCATATTCCGTGTTCCTGCTCCTGTGTTCCCGTGTTCCTGCTCCTGTGTTCCCGTGTTCCTGCATTCCTGTGTTCCTTTTCCCTTTGTTCCCGTTCCCATCTGCCGTGACCTTCCGTTGCTGACCCTGAGACTGACCCTGAGACAGCCCTGACCCTGAGCCTGGACCTGACCCTGAGACTGTCTCCTGCTAAGGTACCTTGACCTCGGCTGCCACCGTGGGCTAGTCGCACCTGTGGAACAACCTGGTGGTACCTGGTGGAGACCAGGTGCCACTTAGACTCCGATCTCAGGTGTCGGCTAGTACCACCTCCCATACCTCCCATGATCCTGACAAGAGGTATGAAACAAAGTACAGCTTCTCTCACAAAAAACAAACTCTAAACAAGCTTCATTACTGGACATATTTAAAAGTTATATATTTTGAAAGATGAAGCCAAAATGAAAGACAAAAATTTGTAAACTCTAGAATTAAACTTTTATTATAAAAAAATCATATTATGTAAAAAACAAACTCTAAACTATTTCAAATAAGTGTGAATAACTCAATATTGAAAAAATGTAAGAGCTTGACCTGTTTTGTCCAGTCCTCCCCTTCAAAACTGTTACTAGAAGTGTAGTCAATGAGTTAAAGTCATCCCATTATAATCCTTTGAAAAATACAGCTCATCCTGCAAAACCCTTATTCAGCCTCATTGACTGTAAAAATAAGTTATTTCTGATTCAATGTGACAATGAAGATAACAATATTATGTTTCCTTAAATTGACTAAATTCTAATAAAACCTGTAGAGATCTATGTAGGATTATTATGCGCTGAAGATGAGATTGTAAATCCTATGACTTGTATTATACCCACTGATCACATGACATGGGGATCCGGCTGCATTGGAAGTGTTAAAGCTGTTGTCACTCGTTACACATATATTTTGATCCTACTCCAAAGGGAGACTATTAGTAGGATTATCACTGAGCTATGAAGTCACCAGAGATTATGGGTGAAACCATCTCTAGCAGCCAAACTCGCCCTGAAACTCTGGAAGATTTCTCCACATATCGTTATGTTGCATTCAGTAATCCCTGATCCTGTGCTCGGGGTGGGGGGGACGCTTTAGGGCCACGGATCCTATAGCCTTAAGTCCTGTAATCTGTCAAATAAAAAGATGATCAGTGCAGGGGCCGGATGTCTTCTCCCCACAAGTTTAACTGTTGATGACGTCTCCTGAGGAATCTCCATCTCTATGGCCAACGTTTCTAAGATTCTAGAAGTGCACGAGGGGCAATTGACGTAATAGTTACATAGACTAACAAGAAATGGTTCACATGTTGATTACCGAGGCCGACGAGGTCATTATGGAGAATAACAGGAGCTCATGTACTTAATGGTTACAAAGGCTAACAAGAGGCACCTGACTTAAAGGGGTATTCCCACGAAGAAAAAAATCTTAAATATATTCAAATAATCCTCAAATACTTAAATAACACATTCTCTAATTCACTGTTATTAACAATAATACAGCATTTCACAGATATAAGTCCAACCTGTCTCTATCAGTCCTATTGTATACACTTTCAGTTGTCTCTGGATACAACCGTAAATCTTAGGACTGGTGGGGCAAAGCTTCTCATGAATAGCTTCTCCTGTCTGCACACTGCAGTGCACTCTGCCTCCTGCCCCTCCCCACCTGCATTACAAGAGCAGCTTAGACAGTGAATGTTCAGAAGCTAAATAAAAGTGTAGATAAACCCTGGACCCTGATAATCTAAGCACATTGTCAGCTCACAGCATCTCATAGCACTAGATGGGTAATAAAGTGTCTGCTAAGAGAGTCCCCGCTCACACTTTGGACTCTTACACTCACCATCACTGAGTGATAGAAGCTAAAACAGCAATAAAACTGATTAAAATAGTAAAGGGGTTAAAATTTACTATATTGTATAAACATCAAGAGGGGATTGTAATTTGAGAACTTTTTCATGGACAAAGCCCCTTTAATGGTTGTAAATGGTCATAAAGGAACTAGCTTGGTGGTTATGGAACAGTCAGTGAGGACATGGATAACCGGACACCGTCTTAAGAGGCCATGTTTTATCCCCCTACATAATCGGCAGCTGCTTCTGGGATTCGAGGTGTGAGACTATTTTATCAGATATGATTTTGGTAAAATGTGGGGGAGGGAATACTTCTATGTACATATCATGTAAACCTAAGTGAGATAAACCATCACTTCACATTCAGGGACTGGACCTCGGGGACCCCACAAACCCTGAGCAAAATGTGATAAATTGTGTCAATTCTCACTATAAAGACTTTGGTATTTTTCTCTCCCATTTCTTCTTTTCCCCCTATTATCTAAAGACTCCTCTCCCCAAAACTGTAGATGTGAGAAAATCCATTTACTGAATAGTGAGACTCGGAAAGCCCAGGACTGGCTTGGAAGTGGAGTCCGGTGGCTTCTTACAATCCTACTAAACTTCTATGTAATCTCTTTCGGCAGCACAAGAGAGACACCTCGAAGATCACCAAGTACGTGGAGCTGGTTCTCGTGGCTGATAATCGCGAGGTAAGAAATGGGAACTACTGCTTCTTTTTTTGTATTGTTAATGTAAAGGACATGGATACAGAATAGGAAATGGATGTCCCAGGGTTCAGATATCGGAAATTCCGAAGGTTGGGTATCGAGAGTTGATGTCTTGGCTAACAGGGGTGCAGGGGTAATGGTCATACCCAGTCTCTTTCCTAAAATTCCATCATCAATATACCAGGGCTGGCCATGGTGAAGGACAGTTTCTAAAAAAAATTGCATTGGGGCCAAGGGCTGTGCCCTTATCCTAGGACTATGAACTATGATAGCAGGTAAGTGCCATAGGGACGGGCAGCCAGTGTGAAATAAGTGCCATTAATATTTTTTTTCCTTCTTGGCTCTGGTCGTCCATAAATTTACTTTTAACGATTTATTTTTTGTTGGAAAACCTCCTTCATGTGGCCAACTAATACGACTGCTACATGACAGCTGTACACAATGGGGCAGATTTACTTACCCGGTCCTGTCGCAATCCCGCGGTGCGTTGTCCGACGAGGATTTGGGTCTGCCGCAATTCACTAAGATCCTGCCCCCGCGTTCCTGCATCCGTCACTTCTGCACTGAGGCCCTCCGGAGTTCACCTGCTTCTTCCCGGTGCTTGTAAGTGCGTGTCTTGCAACACAATTCTAAATGTTAAATCTTGCGCGTTGTCCGACAGCCCGCCCCCCCATTTCTGGCCGATGCACCAAAATCCGATTGCGTACGACAAAATCCTGGGGCAATACGCCGCAAAATTGAAATCGTCTGGAAACCTGGCGAAAATGCGTCCGACGGACCCTTAGTAAATAAGCCCCAATGTAGCAAATATGTCATGACAGTAACTTGTGCGCTCATTATGAAGCTGTCCTAGTAGTGTGCGCCGGCTGGAGAACAAACACTACAAGAAAGTTTAACTAAGCACAAAGGAAAAAACGAAAAAGATCCAGCTCACCAATCACGCAGTCTGCTTCCAGCGCACGGATACAAGAAGATCCCCATAGACTTAAGGCAACAATGAAAGAGAAGAAAAACCAGCGCTTCCGGAGACGTTTGTGGTATAAAGATGAAAAAATTCTGTTCTTTTATTTGTTCCTCTTTAAAATCATAACACGGCAGTGTGCACATACAAGGATACACGGGGTAAATCCAACGCGTCATGGATACATCTACAAGAAGTTCTTACCTCTATTTAAACCTCGCGCTGTTCAGTGGCGTGTGACGTCACGACCACGCCCCCAAATCACATGACGGACACGGAATGTGACGGTCACGTGACTGGATCACACGATCGGGGCAGTCACACCCCCTAACAAAACAACGGCGTGGTAAGTTAAAAACATAATTACAATCGTTAAAACCAACCTGAAAAAGGAATCATGTGGAAAAAGACAATAATGCGCACCTGTATTGAACTAATGTATGATATCAAGTAGAAGATATGAAGAAATAATTATGTATATACATGGCGCACTGACACTCGGAACCTAGTAAAAAATGACTTATGCGGCCAAACATGAGTTACCCTCTGGACCCAATCGCTAATTAACAAGAAGGAAATGTATATACATGCAAGAAAACAATCATATTAGAATGCACGGGCTATTCACTACCTGATCGATATAATGCAGGTACATGAGTCCGAGCCTATACCTACACAAACTATGTGATGCACTACTGGCGTATATAAGTCACATAAGAAAAAAGGTGCATGTGGTGTAAACTGCCTGGAACCTCTAATAGCACAGGATTAAATCCTGTCTTAGGTTCAAACCGAACGGTTGTGTGGTTTTTAAAAGAAACATCCAATAGGTTTCCCTATTCATCAGCTTTTTGGTGTGGTCACCACCCCTAGTTGGTCTTTTCACCTTTTCTATGCCCATCCACTTAAAGGAGCTGGTGTCTCCATGATGGATGTTTCGGAAATGTTTAGAAGCCGCAGAGATATTTGTTAGATTAGTGTTCCTAATGTCAGAGAGATGTTTTCTGATCCTTGTTGGTGCATCCTACGTATTGTTTATTACAAACACTGCATGTAATGAGGTATATCATGTAAGAGGTGTTACAATTGACGTATGTCTGTACTTTGTAACTTATGTTCGTTGTGCATGATGTAAAGGTGTCGGTCGTGACTAAGAAACCACATGTTAAACATCGTGTATGACCACATTTGTGGTTACCCACATGATGTAACCAGGAATAGTCGTTAGTGTTATTCTCAGTGGATGTGAATAGACTTGGGGACACCAGAGACCCAATAGTTGGGGCCTTTCTGGAGCTAAACCGTACTCCCCGTTTAAGGCAGATTTTCAAATCATTGTCTTGTTCCAAAATTGGAAGATATTTATTAACAACTTTTTTAATCTGATGAAACTGATTGCTGTATGTAGTAGTAAATGAGATGGGAGTCAAACCCTCACCTCCTTTTTGTGAAGTATTGTGCTGTTTGTCTTTCAAAAGTGTGGATCTTTGTATGTTGCTCAATCTTTTTTTAGCAGAAGACAAGATCTTCGGTCTGTACCTTCTCTCTAGTAACCTATGTTCCCAATCCTTTAAATGTTGATGAAATATAGTATCTGTGGAGCTGTTTCTGCGGATACGAATCAATTCCCCGAAGGGGATGTTGTCCACGACGTGCTTCGGGTGGCACGACGTGGACAACAAAATAGTGTTCCCTGAAACCTGTTTGCGGAAAGGGGATACTGTGACTATGTCCTTTTTAGCTTCCAAAGTAACATCCAAAAAATCTATACTAAGGCCCCCAAAGAAATGCGTGAATTTTAAATTCATCTCATTAGAGTTAAGGTAGGAAACAAATTTCTCAAATTCCAGTGGAGTATCGTTCCAAATCCACAACAGGTCGTCTATATAGCGGCCAAACCACCCTATAGACGACCTGTGTGGATTGTTTAAAAAAAAAATGTACTGTTTCTCCCATTGTATCATGTAAATGTTTGCAAGGGAGGGGGGAAATTTAGCCCCCATAGGGGCCCCCTCCACTTGCAAATAATAATGATTATTAAACATAAAAAAATTGTTTTCCAAAAGAAATTCTGTTGTCATCAGAATGTATTCCTTGAGTTCTAGGGAGTATGTGCTAAACTCATTCAAATGTTTGGCCAAATATATGAGAGCTTTCTTGTGTGGAATTGACGAGTACAAAGCACATACTTCGCAGGATGTCCAACTATATGTGTTTTTCCACTTGAAAGTTTCAATTTTTTGTAATAGATGTTTAGTGTCTCGGAGGTAACTGGGTGTAACCCAGGTTAAAGGTTGCAAGTAATGGTCAAGCCAATCTCCCAGTCTCTCCCCAAGGCTCCCAATGCCAGCGACTATAGGTCTACATGGCGGGGGAAAAATCCCTTTGTGAACCTTGGGGAGGGAGTGGAAGACCGGCATGACGGAAAACTCAACATATAGAAAATCCCTGAGCTTTTTATTCAGAACCCCCAATGCCAAGCCTTCCTCTAGGTCAGTGATGGCAAACCTTTTAGAGGCCGAGTGCCCAAACTACAACAAAGACCCGCTTATTTATCGCAAAGTGCCAACACAAAAATTTAATTTGTGATTTATACTCCCTTCTCTGTCACAGTTCTCATTGATACCAGCACCTGAGGACATCAATAAAGCAGAAAATAGTCCCAGGTAGAGCTGTCACTTTAAAATATCTCTGTGCACAGCAAGTCCTGGGCTGTCTGGGACTGCAGGAAGATACCTGGAGTCATCTCTGGTGATGGCCTGAGTGCCCACAGAAAGGGCTCTGAGTGCCACCTCCGGCACCAGTGCCATAGGTTAGCCATCACTGCTCTAGGTGTTTCCTCATGCTGTTTTGACAGCTTTTGGTCGGGTCAGAGGAGAGTCTGCGATAAGTCACAGGATCATTCAAAAGCTCCTCATTGATTTTTTTTAGAGGTAAGAGGTAGAGGTAAGAACTTCTTGTAGATGTATCCATGACGCGTTGGATTTACCCCGTGTATCCTTGTATGTGCACACTGCCGTGTTATGATTTTAAAGAGGAACAAATAAAAGAACAGAATTTTTTCATCTTTATACCACAAACGTCTCCGGAAGCGCTGGTTTTTCTACTATTTCAAGAACTCTTTAATATGGCCACCATAGTAGCACAATGACACCTAAAGCTGTAACCAAAGATCTGTAATAAGAGGCCGAATATGTAAATTCATTATCAAGCTGTCATAGCAGTCTGGGCGGGTTGGAGAAGAAAAAGTAAAAGAAGGTCTATCTATAGCTGGAAAACCCCTCTAATGTTGCCACATTGTAACGCAATTTATACATGATGTTCAAATGATGTAAAATAGTTACATTCACAAGATGCTGCATGAAAATAATGAATGGAGGTTGAGGTAAGTGGTTCTTCTGGGTGGCTGGACACTTGCTCTGCCTAAATTTCCAAATTCTGAGTCAACCCTTAGTGAAAACTTCTTATTAATTGGGTGATTGTGGGATGCTCGATTCCAATGGCTTGGTCCCCATCCCCTCCAATGGCTTGGCCCCCATCCCCTCTACTTCTGTTCCTGTTGTAAGGTCCCATAACCGTGTACACACGGGTCCATCATCGGCCACTCACCGCTTCCACTCCAGCCAGAACTGGAACCATAGATGCCACAGCAGACAGGTCAGTATCACTCAGCCCTCTGCTGCTAAGGAGTGCAGAACGCCAAAAAACACACAAAAATACATGAATATTGGGTAACACTTGTACAGCTGAGATTGTAGTTCATAGCTTTTCCTAAATCCCATGACGGGGGTTTTGCATGGTTTTTGGCTACAGGAAGCCCTGATATATGGGCCTGTGTGTGTAATAGGATAAATTTAGATACACCGCACCTCATTAGACTTACAATGAATGGCAACTTAGACAGTGAACATAATCAACCTGTC
This sequence comes from Engystomops pustulosus, assembly GCF_040894005.1. Lineage (NCBI taxonomy): Eukaryota > Metazoa > Chordata > Amphibia > Anura > Leptodactylidae > Engystomops > Engystomops pustulosus. The sequence continues at coordinate 84,484,888 of NC_092421.1, forward strand.
ATATTTGTCTTCTCCACACAGGAGAGAAAAATCAATAATGTATAAAAGTATAACAACAATGTAATTGCATTTTCTGTGTGATGTACATCTTATGAATATAAAGTCAAATTACAATTGTTGGAGGTTTCTTGTGTGCTAACAAGAAGTGCCGAATGTAACGTACGAGAGCAGGTGCGGCTCCATGAAAATGTATTACAGGCAGGATAGGTTCCATAGGTTTGTTCTTAAGTTGAATTTATATCTAAGTCGAAACTGTATATATTATAACTGTAGATCCAGACCACTTTTTTTGTTTTTTCCCCGGTGACAATTGGAGTTTCAAAATTTTTTGCTGTAATGGGACCAAGGATTATCAATAAAGCTTCATTACAGACACCTTACAGCTGAGACTATAGTGATGTATCCAGAGAGGTCACCAGAGGTCACAGTCTGTAAGTCGGGTGTCCTTAAGTAGGGGACTGCCTGTATAAGTTTACCCCACAGGATAAGATAATGGGTTAACTCTATATACAAACATCTTCTGACCATCCTTAACATTCCATATTCCCTGTGAGGATCATTGTATCAACCTCCTTCTCCCTTTACTCAGAACATGCAGAGTACGGATAAAAAGCTGACTTCAATAGAGAATAAGCAAAACTTACAAGACTCCCCTTTAATTAAGCTCCACCCCTTTGCTATCAGACCAAAAAAAATAGACAATTACAGGCGGTCCCCTACTGAAGGACACCCGACTTACAGACGACCCCTAGTTACAGACGGACTCCTCTGCCTCCTGTGACCTGGATGTTACTATAGTCCCAGGCTGCAATGATCAGCTGTAAGGTGTCTGTAATGAAGTTTTATTGATAATTGATTGAAAATTTATTGATAATTTATTGAAAATTTCAAACTCTGATTGTCACTGGGGCAAAAAATTTTTTTGTCTGGATCTACAATTATAAAATATACAGATTTGACTTCCATACAAATTCAACTTAAGAACAAACCTATGGCCCCTATGTTTTTCAGAAATTTTATCACAAGTCCAGCAACAAGGTGTTTGGGTTTTCTTTTGTACTTTTTCCATTGGTGTCTAAGTAAAGGAGTTAACAGCCTTCAAAAAAGGATTATCTATCCTTAAAGAGAAACTTTCACAAGGAATGTCATTTTAAGCTGAGGACGGGCTCCAATAGACTATGCATTCTGAATCATTTCAGTACTTTATAATAGTTTATTTTACATTACCTGGCTCCCTGCCAGCAGCGTGTGCTGAGTCCCTGATGAAGGGCAGCTGCAGCCTGTGTCAGTCTCCCCTCCTCCACACGCATCCAACTCCCTCCCCACTTCCTATCATGTGCATTGAGTAGTCAGGGGAGGAGGGGGATGTTATGGAGGAGACGAAGAACACATGAGGAGACTGAGACACAGGCCATCTCCAAAGTTAAGAAAAAGACCTGCAAAAGTGGAGGGGGTATCAGGGCTGATACCCCCTGAGGACGCCATAAATATGGCGAAACATGTCGGGGGGGCTGTATGAGCGTTTACATTTTTAATAGTGGTGAAAAGAAGTAGGGCAAATCTAGTGTAGCAGTGCGTCGAACTGCAGCGATATACTGCAACTAGGGACCAATCAAGGAGAGAGCACGTAGGGATTTCCTAGGATAGTGGAGAAGTTAATGAATAGCGGCAATCAAACAAACCGCATAGAAACAGTGCAGTGAGTGCTGTGGTGTAGGAGCGGACCTAAGGAGCTTTCCTTGTAGTAGACCTTATCACATCGGATATCCATACACCCCAATCAATTGATAAACTCCTTGAGAGATGCACTAGTGTGAACCTAAACCTACTCCCATAAACATCTGAATTCCTACCTCCTAATCCTATTAGAATACAGCACCTACTCCCACCACGCCACGTTTTTAATTCACCTTTATGTTGGCTAGCACACGATTTCTGAACAAATAACCAATACAAACATTAATTTGCTCATATTAACAAGGAATAATAAAAGTTAAATTTTAAAATACTGGTCCAAGGACCTTCTTTTCTTGTGGAAATGCAAGCAATTTGAAAATACAATTGAGACACAGGCACACACACGCTGCAGCTGCCCCTCCCCCTCCCTAACCACATGCTGCTGGCAAGGACCCAGGTAGTGTGAAAATAAACTATTATAATGTGCTGAAATGATTCGGAATGCTGACAAAGGCATACGCTATTGGAACCCATCATCAGCGAAAAATCCCATTCCTGGTGACCAGTTCACCCTGAGGTAGGTCTTTGTAATCAGATTGGTGGGTATCCAAATCCCAGTACTCCCACCACTGAGCTCTTCTGAGTAACCATTAGTCAGAAGAAGTGACAAGTAATTATATTGATATTTTCTCTTATTTTAGACTCTCTTGTACTTTTTCTTCTCCAACGGACCCAGACTACTTTATCAGCTAAATAGACCCTTGTAGCCTCCATATTGGATTTCCCCCAGCTGCACTTCTTTGGGTCAATTGTTGTGTTGGAGCCTGGACCACAAGAGGATGACCCTGGGGTGTCAGTCCAATCCTGCCTCTCCACCCATTTGTAATCTCCACCTAGACGCCTTGTCCTCTCTATGCCATATGAATATACCAGTGCCTCTATTACCGAAATTTTTCCTTCCGAAACCAATGTAAAAGCATCTCATTAAATTGTTATGTACCAAGGCAACTAAGCCCGGCTGAGACGTGGCAGCAATAACCAATGGGGTTTTGACAGATTTGTGAGCTGTAAATCACATATATTTTTGGATAATGACTATTTACATGTATTTCTGCACCTTCACAAAATTCCCGCTATGAGTCAGCCATGTTTTTGTGATCTGGAGGAGGTTTCTATTGTATAAAGTAATGGTTACTACTGCAGCTACATAGTGGAAAGTCTTTGTTAGTCGTGAATGCAGTTCTATAAAAGCACAAGAGTAATTCAGGATTTGTACAGCTCTCGTCTAATGTACACAGGTCTAATGGAACAGGCGCCATTGTTACCTCCGAAATATTGTATAAGTGTTCGTTTTACAGTATAGTTTTACATGTGACGTCTCTTCAGTTCCAGTGGCAGGGGAAGGACATGGACAGGGTGAAGCACAGGCTGCTGGAAATGGCAAATTATGTGGATAAGGTAAGTGCTCTTTCATCTCTAAAACAACACAACTTGCACATTCTACCGAAGTCCAAACTTTGCCAGAAATAAATATCTTTATCATTTTGACATGTCCTGGACTGGTCTGTAAGGGGGATTTAATGTGCCCCAGCACCAGCCGAAGGGGGCGTGGTGTACACAAGCACCAGCCCAGGGGGGTACGCTGTGCCCAAGAAACAGTCTAAGGTGGGCATTCTGTACCCAGGCATTAGCCCAAAGGGGATGTGCTGTGCCCAAGAACCAGCCCAAGGTGCACGTGCTGTGCCCAGGCCTCAGCCCAAGGGGAATGTGCTGTGCCCAAGAACCAGCCCAAGGTGCACATGCCGTGCTGAGGCATCCGCCCAAGGTGGATGTGCTGTGCCCAAGAAACAGCCCAAGATGGGCATGCTGTGCTGAAGCATCCGCTCAAGGTGGATGTGCTGTGCCCAAGAAACAGCCCAAGATGGGCATGCTGTGCTGAAGCATCAACCCAAGGTGGATGAGCTGTGCCCAAGAGCCAGCCCAAGGTGCACATGCTGTGCCCAGGCATCAGCCCAAGTGGGATGTGCTGTGCCCAAGAACCAGCCCAAGGTGCACATGCTGTGCCCAGGCATCAGCCCAAGTGGGATGTGCTGTGCCCAAGAACCAGCCCAAGGTGCACATGCTGTGCCCAGGCATCAACCCAAGGGGGATGTGCTGTGCCCAAAGACCGCCTGAAGAGAATTGAAAATGCTAAAAAAAACAGCACAAATGAGATAAGATATTCAAAAAAATCCCACAGGTTTACGCAGTGGGATTTGCCAAAACACTCGCCCCCGGTCTGGGGCAGTTCTAGGGGATCCTTGGGGGGAAGGTTTTGGGTGCAGATTTTTCAGCCATACTTGCTGAGGCGCAGCAGGAAACAGTGGTTTAAATTTAGGCAGAAGTTTCAAAACTTCTAGAATTTGTGAAATCAACCAGTATGACCTAATCTAATGGTACATTTTTGCATTTTTTCTGTTGCATTTCGGTCTCTCATTGTTTTTTGAGTATCAATTTAAAAGAGTTTTAACATAATCATTGAACATGAAAACATCAGCAACTTTTCTACACACTTTGTAGTTTTCAAATTCATTGCTATGTGAAGTGAGACCTAGTTTAGTGCTTGAAACCTATTACATCCAGGTCTTTTTATTTTCGCCATTCCTTAGGAATTTTCTTCAATATTTATTTTATTTTGTAACCTTTTTCCCCCAAAAAACATAGATTTTACAGAATTTTTTTTTGTTACATTTTCCAAACATGTTGGTACTTTTGAAGCCTTATAAAAAAAGTCTTTGGCTCACAAGAAGCTGCAGAAAAAAAATGAATACAAAATATTTTAGACTTGGGCTGAATGCAGCCTCATTGGGGGACCCAAGGGTGAGACCACCACAGTTAGAACATTAAATTACCTGAATACTCCCATAAATCAGGATTCGAGACGTGTTTTATCTTTATTAAATTCATTTTTTCTGTCTATGGGGAAACCTGTTTGATTTTTTTTTTTCCCTTTAAGATTTTCCGGGGTCATTTGATGCAGCTCTCGTACCAATACCTAGAAACTTCATCAAATGAGAGCGTCCTATCCGGAAGCTCAATATCCTGTGGGCGAAGCCCTTCATTAATTCAGTCCTCAAAGCCGGGAAAATAATGTTACCTTTTTTCTTTCGCAACATTATCACAAAGCGACATTACAATTTTTTTTTTTTTGTAGCAAAGTCAGTGCAATAACGGCGAGAACTGATAACATTTAAGACTGTCTATAATTATCAGACCAAAAAGAATTTCATCCCGACCTGATGAGTGGCGCGCCATATTCCCCGCTAAATTATTCATCTGTAACATTCTGCATGTGTTAATGCTGTCATCTCCAGAATTGTGAAATGATTGGAAGATGTTTTTATTAAATACCGTGGGGGGAGGGGGAAGATTGCAGTAAATTTATTAAAGATGAATACATTTTGGTCTTGTTGAAAGGAGGTTTTTGTACTATAATATTATGTATTTTTATTATGTACGGTAGATATATTATAGATTTTTATTACTCTATTATTATGTTTGGAAATTAATGAATGAAATGGATTAATCAATTAATAGAGATTTACTGATGGGGTAAGAGAGAATATGACACAAATATTGTTTCATTGTTTTATGATCCACTGATTCCGGAGCAGTTAGAATTATTTACCTGGCCCCTACTATTCTTGAGCAATCATCATTGTTAGTTTTTGGCACCCGATTAGGGTTCTGCTGTCAGGTGGGCGGTGTCAGACGGCCTGCTCCAGCCCAGGTCCGCCCCCCTGTACAGAGTCTAATTAGCATATCCGGTGAATAAACGTAACGATTGTTCAGGAACAGAAGCGGCTCTGGAATCGGTGGAGTGATGCCGTTAGACCTGGTGGAGGTGGTGAATGATCCCCTTCTGTTTTATATGATAATATTCTATAATCCGTGATAATAACCTGCATGTTTTATGATTTGTCATGAAGTTTTTCAGGCCCCTGAAGATCCGGGTAGCGCTGGTCGGTGTTGAAATTTGGAGTGATGCCGATAAATGCTCAATAACGCAAGATCCTTTCACCACCCTCCACGAGTTTCTGGACTGGAGAAAACTGACACTTCTACCTCAGAAGCCGCATGACAACGCGCAGCTAGTAAGGTCTGCTCCTCCGCGCACTTCTCTAACTTAAACCTGGCCACCAGGGGTAATACTGACCCAATGGACACCCTAGATTCAGGATAATTGGTTACAACCATTGCACTGCCCTCCACCAACCTGAACACTGGCTGCACCCCAGGTCATCCAGGAGTCACAGATAATAAATGTATCACTAGTACAGAATGTGGAATATTCTAATTATCCCTTTTAGATACAATACACTAGACCAGCAATATTACTAGTAGAAACGCTTCACTACCCTACAGCACCAGAAATACCACTACCCCAGACCACCAGGGATAATAGTATAAGCTCTTTCACTACCCCAGACCACCAGGAATAATGGTATAAGCTCTTTCACTACCCCAGACCACCAGGCATAATAGTATAAGCTCTTTCACTACCCCAGACCACCAGGAATAATGGTATAAGCTCTTTCACTACCCCAGACCACCAGGAATAATAGTATAAGCTCTTTCACTACCCCAGACCACCAGGGATAATAGTATAAGCTCTTTCACTACCCCAGACCACCAGGAATAATAGTATAAGCTCTTTCTCTACCCCAGACCACCAGGAATAATAGTGTAAGCTCTTTCACTACCCCAGACCACCAGGGATAATAGTATAAGCTCTTTCACTACCCCAGACCACCAGGGATAAAAGTATAAGCTCTTCCACTACCCCAGACCACCAGGAATAATAGTATAAGCTCTTTCTCTACCCCAGACCACCAGGAATAATAGTGTAAGCTCTTTCACTACCCCAGACCACCAGGAATAATAGTATAAGCTCTTTCTCTACCCCAGACCACCAGGAATAATAGTATAAGCTCTTTCACTACCCCAGACCACCAGGGATAATAGTATAAGCTCTTTCACTACCCCAGACCACCAGGGATAAAAGTATAAGCTCTTCCACTACCCCAGACCACCAGGAATAATAGTATAAGCTCTTTCACTACCCCAGACCACCAGGGATAATAGTATAAGCTCTTTCACTACCCCAGACCACCAGGAATAATAGTATAAGCTCTTTCACTACCCCAGACCACCAGGGATAAAAGTATAAGCTCTTCCACTACCCCAGACCACCAGGAATAATAGTATAAGCTCTTTCACTACCCCAGACCACCAGGCATAATAGTATAAGCTCTTTCACTACCCCAGACCACCAGGAATAATAGTATAAGCTCTTTCTCTACCCCAGACCACCAGGAATAATAGTATAAGCTCTTCCACTACCCCAGACCACCAGGGATAATAGTATAAGCTCTTTCACTACCCCAGACCACCAGGAATAATAGTATAAGCTCTTTCACTACCCCAGACCACCAGGAATAATAGTATAAGCTCTTTCACTACCCCAGACCACCAGGGATAATAGTATAAGCTCTTTCACTACCCCAGACCACCAGGAATAATAGTATAAGCTCTTCCACTACCCCAGACCACCAGGAATAATAGTATAAGCTCTTTCACTACCCCAGACCACCAGGGATAATAGTATAAGCTCTTTCACTACCCCAGACCACCAGAAATTCCAGTATAATATCATACCAATACCATAGACCTCCAGGAATCACAGTGAAAGTTCTTTCACTAAGCTCAACCACCATGTATATCAGTAAAAGCTCTTTCACTACCCCAGACCACCAGGAATCACACTGGATGCTCTTTCTCAACACTTGACCACCAGGAATACTGAGAACCATTTGAATATCCAGGGATATAGCGAGATATCATCAGTGTAAGGCTATATTCACATGCAGCAATATATAGCAGATCCGGGTATATGAGTTTCCGTGATTTCTGCAATCCCTATTAAGGGGAATGGGAGGGTCACAGAAACCTGCTGAATGTCATTGCCAAGCACAGAAGAGCCGTTATATAGTGAATATAGATGCAGATGACGGTACAAATCGTCGTACAATGAGTCGCTGCTAGAACTAGAGGATCAATATTTCGATACTTTATATCTGTGAATATTACAACTGCATTTTTATTTTTGCTTTCAATTTGCATTGATTGTGAAGTTACAATATTCGTTAGTGTGATTAATGCGCTATAATTAGAGAATCCGGCATTATTAATGGAGTATTCCCGTTACTGGAGCAGCCACAGAATACATTGTATCTCGGGCCGCATGGACCTTATCGGCAGCTCATCCTCTAGGTCTGTGTCAGGATCATTTAGATTCTTAGGGTTCTGTATTAGCAAAGCTCCGAAGATAAAAAGCAAAACAACCTAAGAAATCCCAAGCAATAAAACAATGTCGCTGTGTGACATGGGACAGTAATAAAGGTTATTCCCCATAGTCTGATTCCGTATCTCTGGACATGGTAAACACAAAGTTACAAAACAGCAATTTTATTTCTTTAATGTTCCATTATTTACTTTTGCAATTGTTTCTATGCATGGGAATGAGAAAGAGAAGTGGGGCAAAGGCAGGAGACAGGAGAAGAAGTGGGGCAAAGGCAGGAGACAGGAGAAGAAGTGGGGCAAAGGCAGGAGACAGGAGAGGAAGTGGGGCAAAGGCAGGAGAGAGGAGAAGAAGTGGGGCAAAGGCAGGAGACAGGAGAAGAAGTGGGGCAAAGGCAGGAGAGAGGAGAAGAAGTAGGGCAAAGGCAGGAGACAGGAGAAGAAGTGGGGCAAAGGCAGGAGACAGGAGAAGAAGTGGGGCAAAGGCAGGAGACAGGAGAAGAAGTGGGGCAAAGGCAGGAGACAGGAGAAGAAGTGGGGCAAAGGCAGGAGACAGGAGAAGAAGTGGGGCAAAGGCAGGAGACAGGAGAGGAAGTGGGGCAAAGGCAGGAGAGAGGAGAAGAAGTGGGGCAAAGGCAGGAGAGAGGAGAAGAAGTGGGGCAAAGGCAGGAGAGAGGAGAAGAAGTGGGGCAAAGGCAGGAGACAGGAGAGGAAGTGGGGCAAAGGCAGGAGAGAGGAGAAGAAGTGGGGCAAAGGCAGGAGACAGGAGAAGAAGTGGGGCAAAGGCAGGAGAGAGGAGAAGAAGTAGGGCAAAGGCAGGAGACAGGAGAAGAAGTGGGGCAAAGGCAGGAGACAGGAGAAGAAGTGGGGCAAAGGCAGGAGACAGGAGAAGAAGTGGGGCAAAGGCAGGAGAGAGGAGAAGAAGTGGGGCAAAGGCAGGAGAGAGGAGAAGAAGTGGGGCAAAGGCAGGAGAGAGGAGAAGAAGTGGGGCAAAGGCAGGAGAGAGGAGAAGAAGTGGGGCAAAGGCAGGAGAGAGGAGAAGAAGTGGGGCAAAGGCAGGAGAGAGGAGAAGAAGTGGGGCAAAGGCAGGAGAGAGGAGAAGAAGTGGGGCAAAGGCAGGAGAGAGGAGAAGAAGTGGGGCAAAGGCAGGAGAGAGGAGAAGAAGTGGGGCAAAGGCAGGAGACAGGAGAAGAAGTGGGGCAAAGGCAGGAGACAGGAGAAGAAGTGGGGCAAAGGCAGGAGACAGGAGAAGAAGTGGGGCAAAGGCAGGAGACAGGAGAAGAAGTGGGGCAAAGGCAGGAGACAGGAGAAGAAGTGGGACAAAGGCAGGAGACAGGAGAAGAAGTGGGGCAAAGGCAGGAGACAGGAGAAGAAGTGGGGCAAAGGCAGGAGACAGGAGAAGAAGTGGGGCAAAGGCAGGAGAGAGGAGAAGAAGTGGGGCAAAGGCAGGAGAGAGGAGAAGAAGTGGGGCAAAGGCAGGAGAGAGGAGAAGAAGTGGGGCAAAGGCAGGAGAGAGGAGAAGAAGTGGGGCAAAGGCAGGAGAGAGGAGAAGAAGTGGGGCAAAGGCAGGAGAGAGGAGAAGAAGTGGGGCAAAGGCAGGAGAGAGGAGAAGAAGTGGGGCAAAGGCAGGAGAGAGGAGAAGAAGTGGGGCAAAGGCAGGAGAGAGGAGAAGAAGTGGGGCAAAGGCAGGAGACAGGAGAAGAAGTGGGGCAAAGGCAGGAGACAGGAGAAGAAGTGGGGCAAAGGCAGGAGACAGGAGAAGAAGTGGGGCAAAGGCAGGAGACAGGAGAAGAAGTGGGGCAAAGGCAGGAGACAGGAGAAGAAGTGGGGCAAAGGCAGGAGACAGGAGAAGAAGTGGGGCAAAGGCAGGAGACAGGAGAAGAAGTGGGGCAAAGGCAGGAGACAGGAGAAGAAGTGGGGCAAAGGCAGGAGACAGGAGAAGAAGTGGGGCAAAGGCAGGAGACAGGAGATGAAGTGGGGCAAAGGCAGGAGACAGGAGAGGAAGTGGGGCAAAGGCAGGAGACAGGAGATGAAGTGGGGCAAAGGCAGGAGACAGGAGAAGAAGTGGGGCAAAGGCAGGAGACAGGAGAAGAAGTGGGGCAAAGGCAGGAGACAGGAGAGGAAGTGGGGCAAAGGCAGGAGAGAGGAGAAGAAGTGGGGCAAAGGCAGGAGACAGGAGAGGAAGTGGGGCAAAGGCAGGAGAGAGGAGAAGAAGTGGGGCAAAGGCAGGAGAGAGGAGAAGAAGTGGGGCAAAGGCAGGAGAGAGGAGAAGAAGTGGGGCAAAGGCAGGAGAGAGGAGAAGAAGTGGGGCAAAGGCAGGAGAGAGGAGAAGAAGTGGGGCAAAGGCAGGAGAGAGGAGAAGAAGTGGGGCAAAGGCAGGAGAGAGGAGAAGAAGTGGGGCAAAGGCAGGAGACAGGAGAAGAAGTGGGGCAAAGGCAGGAGAGAGGAGAAGAAGTGGGGCAAAGGCAGGAGAGAGGAGAAGAAGTGGGGCAAAGGCAGGAGAGAGGAGAAGAAGTGGGGCAAAGGCAGGAGACAGGAGAAGAAGTGGGACAAAGGCAGGAGACAGGAGAAGAAGTGGGGCAAAGGCAGGAGACAGGAGAAGAAGTGGGGCAAAGGCAGGAGACAGGAGAAGAAGTGGGGCAAAGGCAGGAGACAGGAGAAGAAGTGGGGCAAAGGCAGGAGACAAGGGCAAGTTGAGTAAAACCAAAAGATGAGTGGGTAGAAAGGTGGGGCAAAGCCAGAAGATAAGTGGGGGGAAAGGTGGGGCAAAGCCAGAAGATAAGTGGGGGAAAGGTGGGGCAAAGCCAGAAGATAAGTGGGGGGAAAGGAGGGGCAAAGCCAGAAGATAAGTGGGGGGAAAGATGGGGCAAAGCCAGAAGATAAGTGGGGGAAAGGTGGGGCAAAGCCAGAAGATAAG